>NC_044925.1:22207795-22230914 GCF_003576645.1 Ipomoea triloba | reverse complement strand
AGAAAAACCCAAAAAAAAAAAAAAAAAAAAAAAAGATATGCATCAGAACACCAAAATAAAAATTTTTAAAAAATAATATACAAAATCTTTCTAGAGTATTGTTCCCTAACCACTAGCTTGTTTCAAGTCGGTGAAATGTTGATTCAAACAATTGAACACTAGTATCAACTATCAACTATCAAGTGATTATATTATTTAAAAAAAATTTTAAAGAAGTGAACATACATAAGATCGTGGTTATGGATTGAGCTCAATTTTCTTTTCTTAATTGGACTACAAAATAAAGGCAACTACGATTTACAATTAGGCAATAAGTACGATATTCAATATGAAAGACAACTTAGGCCCTCTTTCGCAATCAGCGGTTAGCGAATTGTGTTAGCGGTTAGCAAATAGTGGATTGTGTTAACGAGCTTAAGTATTAGAACATCCACTTTTAGTCATAGTATTATTGTGACATGCCCATTTTTTGTCCTTTATCAACAAATCAGTTTAAATATCGTTAAATACAAGAACATTTTGGTCTTCAATTATGAATGTTTTCAAAAAAATAAACATAAAAAGTATAGCGGTTCAACATACTTTGTATAGAAAAAATTGAAATGTCTTTGTGTTTAACAATATTTCAACGATTTTATTGCTGGAGGACTAAAATTGGTCATGCCACAGTAATACTAGGACCAAAAATGAAATTAACTCCATGTAAAATGACTTAAATGGTATACATAATAATAATAATAATAATAATAATAATGTTTAAAAAAACATTTAAAAAAAATAAAGGTGCAGCTCCCCTTTAATTTGTTTCCCCACTTGAACAAATATCTTGTGCATCATGTTTCATTGTTTCCCCACTTGAGAGCAAATATCTTGTGCATCAGATCATAGTTAGGTACTCACTATGTACACATATCATTAAAATTTGGACTTCACATAATATCTTGAGTCTTGTCATTCCCAAGCTTGGGTTAATCGAAGAACAGTAATGCCTACACATTTTTGGATGAAGGACTAGATAGTTCATTAGACCATCCAGCCAGATATTATCTAAACACATATAACAAACCATTTGTTAAACATCTATCCATAAGAGATTATTAACCATTAGAATTCAAGGTTAACTATTTAGTATGTGAGACCATAAACATATCTATAAATACCTCATTTGCATATTTTAGATTCCTTAAATATGAGATTCCCTTTCTTTAAACTGAAAATAGAGATCGGCGGCGTATGGTAATACATCTTTTAATATTTTTGGATCCTCGCTTTGCAGCTGGCTGTAGGGCTGGGCTAACCACCTGCTACTAGTAGACCACGGGACAAAATACTGGCCAAATTAATTTTTTCATACGAACCTCTCTTAAGGGACAAGAGTACGTGTGCGATCCTTCACGTCAATCAAACTGATTAGTATAATTTATTTCTAAGAGTATGATACGTACTATGATAAACGTCGAGTATTATTCGGATTGGTTATGCAACGGCACAAAGTCAAACTTTGGATATTAGATATGGCATTTCCGGAGTTGATGGCAGAATAAATTTTGTCGGACGACCAACAAAGAAATTAAAAAGGAGAAACGCAATTATATATGTCAAAGTTGCAAGTAACAGCACCTGTACCTCCACATACTCACCTCACGTGACTGCCCTACTCCTTTGCTTCTGCAGCAACAGGACATGGGGATTACTAAATCATTTTGTTTTAAGTGAATTAACTTTATATATGGGCGATGCATACTTGTCGTCTCGACTGTGGACTACTTAAATTTTGAATGCCTTTATGGGTATTCAAAAACATTGTTGACTACCATTATTTGTAAACATATATTTATTCTCATGAATAATAAGGAAAACTCGTAATCACTATTCAAAGATCTGTATTAAGTAAAATTTTATTTTTGTGTAGTAGCGTATGAATTACACATAAGAGGTAAAACGTATTAAGAAAACTTTGTGTGATGGATTCAACTAAAAGAATATTGATGATAAGAATTAATTTGTGATATTCAAGTAAAATAATCATATCTCACTCACTATGTCTACTATCCCTTTCAGAGTTTTGTAAAACATATTTTATGGGCAAGGGATCGGAAGTTTTTTACATGCTTGCATAGTTGCATGTATGTATATTGTATTGACACCTATTATGCATGCATCTCATTTTGCTACAAATATTAGAAGGAAATATATAGTATTTGTATATATAATACACATAATATAAAACATGTATCGTCTGTCTTTCATCATTCTAATTTTTCTCTCTTTCTTTTTTGATTACCAACCTTGTAGCTAATAGCGTAATAAGGCTCGAGTCTTAGCTTATGTGCTATATACATAAAGTTTAAAGTAAAATACAGGTATTAATGTGATATATTGTAGAAATGATATTTTATTAATAAAATTGCTAAGTCTAAATACAATTCTTTATATACAAATTGAGTTTGGGAGGCTATATATGTTAGGTCAAGGAGTATACTACAGTTAGAAATTAGGTCTCTTAGTTAGTTAGAGAAAACCCCTATTTATAGTGACGAGTCAGTAAATACTATATGTTGAAATCTTGATGATAAGTCTTTAACATATATGGCAACGCACGACTAGTGGCTCAAGTCAGTCATGACATGTATTGGACATTGATTTGTCGTTTGGAGTAGTCAGAACAATTTCCCACTCTCAAAGACCAATAAACACCAAATCTAGTTGGCCATCAACTTATGACACTAATAGACTTGTTATATAACCCTATCAGTAACATTAAATGAAGCAAGAAATTGATTTAAGCACTAGATGTCACTTTTGCAACCTTCATGTATACAAGTAGGAGTTGCTTTGTTGCACTTCCATGCATGCCAAGAACCATGCATCTTGTAACATATCTATCTAACTCGCACATTCTTGACTTTAATTTGTCCAGCAACTCAACTCAATCAATTGAGCTCGAGCCTTCAACCATGCTTCATTATGCCCTTTGCCTCGTGATCCTATATTCCCTTGTGTCTCACATTTTTTTCACTAAACTTGAATGCCAGTAAAGTTGCAACACTATATATGACCTATATCCCTCATGCACCTCACTTTTCAAACCACCTCTTCTTCATTCAACCCCACCAAAACACCCACCCCTTGACTTGGGTCTAATAATTCACAAAACTCTCGATAAATCCATATCTCATCATCAATAACTATCAGTTAATTTAAAAAAAAAAAAAGATTAAAACACCCCCCAAAAAATAGAGTAAGTTGAGTTTCATAAATCATAATCAAACTACTTGGACCCAAAGAGGAGCAGGCCGGGTTTGGGTGTGATGCGGTGTGGTTGAGGGGCATGCTTTAAAGAAGGACCAGCGCAGCTAAAGCTTCAAGCGTATAAAACGAACAAGATCTTTCTAATTGTGACTTCCTGATTTGCAATCTTTGGAAAGTTTTTTTGGAATCTTATGCTGCCACTTTTTCTTTCTTTCTTTCTTTCTTTTTTTTTTTAATAATTTTGTTTTACAACTGCCCTCTTCTTTTTTTCCTAAACTTTGACTTCAATTTTTTTTTTTTAACAAAATGCTGTTTTATTTAAATTTTATATGTAAATATATGATTATAAATATCTGCAAAAATCTTGTAGTCAAGTGACATAGTTGTGGCTCCTTCAAGTGAGAGGTTATAGGTCCAAACTCCAATGGATACTATATTGTAACGGAGCCAATAGTTTGAGTACAGTTACACATCGAATGGTTAACCATGCTCAGCTCTCAAATGAGGAGCCAAAAAGACCAGAAGATTGCATTGACCGAAGAGTAGAATACAAACTAATCTTGAGTCTTGACCCACATATGTTGCTAATAAATTATAATAAATACTAAATGCACAATACAAAACTCAATAACTTTCATACAAACGCCTATTATAAATGCTTAAAGTACTAATTTTGGTGAGATGATGAATGGTAGTAGTTCAAAGCACAGAGCTTAGACAGTTGAGAGCTATATATATATATTTATAGGGTAAAGCAAGTCATCATAAGTATTACAAAGTTTCACGTACAAAATGAGTTGCCATCCTTAATTAGCCAGCTTCTATACATAATTACATACTATTATAACTATATATACACCTCATCAATAGAATAGATTAATAGCACATGTCAAAAATATATATAGGAAACTTTTATCCCACCTATTATATTGTTACATTCGGCATTATTAAAATTTATGGATATATTTATGTTTCGTGAAAAATATTAAGGGGAGAGACAATCGACATTGATAACAGATTTATACACTACATATATAAGGATTAAATGGAGATATAAAAAGTAGTAGAATAATGAGTTAATATTGTATTGCTAATATAAGAATTCTTAGTACAATGCAAGTAGAATGTAAAAGAGTTTGGAAGACTATAGTAGTTGTGAACACTAAGCTAGTCTAAGAAATATATTCGAATTCTTCTAGTGGTTGAAGAAAGTCTCTATTTATAGTGTTGGATCGGAGTACATGCTAGGTTATCCACTAATGAGTTGGATGTGACGATGCGACATTGATAGTATAAACTAGTCATAACACATAATGATTTTAAAGATCACGCCCATAACAACGATAAAAAAAAGTCGTCATTCTCTTCTGATCTTAGTGGCCGGACTTCCGGACCTCGGAAGTTAGGCTCGGTCTTTGGTCCGCACCCCTATTAAGTCACCAATATGTATACCGTAGTATTATTTGCAACATGATTATATCAAACACCAATACTGATAATACAAGATACTATAAATATTTGTATTAATAATAAATGTATATTATATGCGAGTGTAGACAAATTATAAACATGTTTAAAAATGAAAAGCCAAATAAGCATGAAAGGCATTGGAGTTGAGAGAAGTGTAACTTCAGGAGATAGAGCACAAGATTTTGGGGGACCCAAGGTGAAGATACCAGAATTTGCAAGGAAAATGACCCTTCCAGCAAATTGCTGCTTTTATGCTAGTTTTATTATGAAGCAAATTGAAGCTGTCAAAAGCAATTGAAAATTCAGAAAATCCATCCTTTCCTTGTTTATTACTCCCTCTGTCCCATTTATTATTTTTAAATTTAATTTTTTGTGTTTAATAGTATTTTTAATGTAGTTTCTAAATATATAAATTTTATATATTAATGCTAAACTTAATATTATAAAAAATTAGATTAAAAATTACTTCAATCAAGCATCGTTAAATGAACTAGACAACCATTTTAGGACGGAGGTAGTATTAATTAATGAACCTTAAAAGTTGGTCCCTTCCTATGCATGTAACTCCACCACGCACTTCCCCTAGGGCCAGGGCCTAGCCCTAGCTAGCCCATCTCAACCGAAAAACATGATTTCTTTCATTGTCACTCAATATTTTCTATTTCCATTTGTGTTCATTGTAACCATATATAAAACAGAATGATTTTGGAAAACTGCGACCCCAGCTACTATACACCAGATATCATACGCAATGAATACTGAATAGTCTTCATTTGCAACTGTAATGAATGTTACAGCTAGCTAGCTATGAAATTTATTTACAAATAGTGAACATTCTATTTTTGTTCCATCGGCTATGTTAATGTTATATAATTTGCCAATTCTAACGGAAAAATAGATCAATTAATAACATCATTTTTATGATAAGGAAAACGCTTAGCCTTATGTACGAGGTAAACTTCGTCCTTGTATAATAATTCCCAAACCATACAGAAGAGACAAATTACACTAAGAAGACATTGTGTGATGGTTCGATAATCAAACTAGAGACCTTCAAGTATAATAATTATACTTTACCCACTGTCCCACTCCAACAAAAACTCCTTTAATTTCCATTGTAATCTAGAGACCCTTCATTGTTATCCCTACCTCCGCTTCCACGCCAACTATAAATGCAATAGAGCAAATTTAGGGTGTGTTTGGTTTGCACAAGGGAATCAGAATTGGAATGAGAATCAAATACTTGGTAATAGTAATGGATTTTGGTGAAAGTATTTTGTGTGTTAGGTAGTAGAATGGAATTGGATTGATTACCAATATTGATATTTGGTCATGTATGACCTTATAATGGGAGTAAATGTGATGGGGATTATTGCCCGAACATCGTAAGCATACAATGGTCGATCCTTGAACCGTAGTGCTCGGCCAGGCCGGACCTTGAGTCAACCAGTCTACCCGATCACCTTTCCCGACCTTCTCCCCCGCGGAGGTCTAGCAAGGCACGCCTCATGGGGGCCCACTCGAGTTGGTCGGCTCGACCTTCTTGCCTTGGAGTGCCCCATCCGCTATGACCACTAATCACCTAGCACTAGGCAAAGGGCAATGTGCCTACGTTTGGCCCCGTGCATGGCCACCACCCGGCGTCCATGCCGTATGATCGGCACATGTCCCTTGACACCCTATATATACCACACTTAATGCTGGGAAGAAGACTTTTGGTTGTTTTCTCTCTTAAATAATTAAGTAGCTTGAGAACCTCTAACCCACTATCATGTTGACCGGGTTACACATAGAGTATAACATCTCTGTACCCGACTCATAAATAATAAAGTATATTCAGTTGTATTCTATTTGTGTGACCACGTATTTACACTTTCAAAAGGTTTTAAAAAAAATTACAAAAATTAAAAAATTAAGGTAATTGGTCCTAATATAATGACATTCAAAAAAAAAATCTAAACATTTTAAAAAAATCTTTAAAAAAATCTAAAAGCAATAATCCAAACTTAAAAATCATATTACCAATAAGATGGAATGATACTCATTTTTAATTAAAGGATGGGATTTTTAATTGAACAAGTAATCAAATCCTATAATTGTGTTTTAAAAAGTTGTCAACCAAACACTAACTATAATTTCAATTCTCATTCCTGGTTGTGTAAACCCATGAAACAAAGATAACCTTAGTTAACACAAAATACATTCAAATTCAAATTATCACAAGAGTAGAACCACTAGCTGGTTAGTCATCCTAAAATTTTCACCACCTGCCACCTGGAAAGCTGATATATTATTATTGATTCTTTTTCTTTTTCTTTCTTCCTTTTATGAATGGAGGGGAGGGTGGGTCAAAAAAAAAAAAAAAATTGTTCCCAAGAAAATGAAAGTGACATTTTGTTTTATCATAAGATTTGGGTCAGGTAATGCAGTGAAATGTAGTGCAGGGAGATGGGGTTATCTGATTTGTAGGATGTAAAGGAATGTAGGCCAAATTTGCAATTAATAATATTGATGGCTTTGTGTATGGGAGGGTCAATATGTGGCAAAATTGAGCTGTGGCTTATTGATGCAGAGCTTCTGCGTGAAGCAGAGATGGCAGTTGGTTCCTTGTCCAACTCTGTTTTGCCTCACCAAACACCTCATCCTCCATTAAAACCACTAGGAATCTTTAGTCTCTCTTTACTTTCTCCGATTAATAAACACACCATATTTTTAACAATTTATGGTTGATGGATAGCCCTGAATAGGGTACCCAGCTTGGAGAGCTCCCGGTATCTAGAGTTTGTCAACCGACTCCCTTTTCCAGTAGATGGGTCGGGTACAAATGTTTGAGCAGCCATCTGATAATCTTGTATAAATACTCTTGAGGTCACCTCGTAAAGGATTTAATGCAAGTCACCTCGTAAAAGATTTAATGCAAGTCCAATTGTTGGCCCGTCGTACGATTACCTTGCAGCCATAAAACCAACAATGGTAAATACAAGAAGGAACGCTCGAGTTAAAGCATGACCAACTCTAACTAGAAGCTCCAAATTCCCGTTTAATATACTTTACATATGATTTATAAGTTGGCATTTACTTTGTCAACGACGAAATTCCCGTTTAATATACTTTACATATGATTTATAAGTTGGCATTTACTTTGTCAACGACGTAACCATGCACCATTGAATGCTTAAGAATTTTAATTCCATTTTATTCTTTCGTTTAATACAAAGATTCTTGGGCACGTGCCACACCACGTCAGCAGCGTAACCACTGGTAAGTCTGTAAGCCGTTACTGTAACAGTAATTAGATGATAATGAATTGGATTAACGGATGTTATGGACAGTTAAACCATAGATTTAATTACACCACGGAAACGATAAGTACGAACCATAATAAGAACCAAAACTCTCTTCCTCGTCCGTCACCGTTAACGTAACGGAGCCGTTCCTATCTTTGCTACATAGTACTTCACTACTTAATCCTAATTTAATTTAAACGCAAAATAAATAAAATCTTAAACACAAACAAAACTGAAACCTCCAAGAAAAAAAAAACATTTGATTTTGGGCTTTCACAGTGCGACGAGAGGATCCGACCCGAATATATCTCCAAACTCTTGGAAGTAATTGTCCGCCGGCCAGGTGGATTGCTCTAACCCGAACTCATGACTTGACCCGATGAAGGTATCAGTGCAGGCTTCTTCGAAAATGTAGTTACGCAGACCCATTTCGTCGAACAAACCGGGTACGGGTACGGGTAACGGGTCCTCGAATTCGAACAAGTCGTTTGGAAATAGAGTGTCGAACGGCGAGGAGAAAGTGGAGAGGTTTTCCGGCGAGGGAGGGCTGTGGCTCATTTTGACGGCTTCGGCTTCGGCTTGGGCTTGGTGGGGAGAGTGAGAGTCACCGTTGGAGGCTGAGGAGGCGAATCGCAAGACGGATTTGGGGGAGAGTTGGTGGTGAGAATCGTCGCCGGAATTGTAGCCGGAGTCAGCCGGCTCCGGCTTGACATCAGCCAGAGCGGGAGGCGGCGCCGTGGTAGGTACGGAGAAGTTGGTGAGAGCGTCAGGGCCACGCAACCGAATGGCCGCGTGGTCGTAAACCATAGCGGCTTCTTCGGCGGTATCGTAGGTGCCTAACCATAGCCTTACACGTCGCAGAGGATCTCTTATCTCCGCCGCCCATTTGCCCCACGGCCGTTGCCTAACGCCCCGATATTTCCGCGCATTGTTACCCGCCTTCAACCGGCCATTCACCGCCGCTGACTCAGCACCACTCTTCTTCCGCCGCTTCGCCGCCGCCGTCCCCTCCGTCCTCAAAACTCCATCACTGTTCCCGTTGCCGTCACCTCTCCCACACGGCTGAATCCTCAGCTCCGTCACATACCTCTTCACTCTCCGCCTCCCAAAACACGCTTTCTCTTCATCCTCATCAGAGGAATCCGTGGCATCACCATCAGTAACGGATATCCGAACAACTCGGGGCCAAATCTCCGGCAAATTTCTCCGGCCGGACGGCAATGATACTTGCTGCCTGTGCTCACTGAACTTAACACTACTCGACAACATGGCTTGTTGTTTCTCCATATTTTCTCCTCAGATTCGCATTGGAACGGGGGGCTTTGTAGAGGGCAAAAAGACTCGAGATTCGGAGAATAAAGAGAAAGATAAGAGTGTTAAAGACACCAAACCCACGAGGCTTCTTGCAGCCAAATCGCTTTAACTTTTGATTATGTTGGAAGAAAGTTTGAGGAAAGCGACACAAAAAGAAGAGATTAAGGGAGGGAGACTCAATTCAAGATTACAGAGAGAGAGCGAGGAGAAGAGTGAAATGAGTACAGTACAGAAAACGCATATGGGGTGTTTGGTGAGAATTAAGTGTGAGCAAGAAAGAAGGAAACAGACCCACTTGTGCAGGGAAGAAAAGAAAGTAGAAAATTTTTGCAGAGGAAAAAGCAGAGAGAAAAGGGGAGGGAGGGAAGGAATCAGTACGTACGTGTTTGAGAGAGAATCAAGCGAGTTAGTGTATGACTTGCTATTTGGAGTAAAAGCAAAGGGGTAGAAAAACTACCATCTTCAAGCTTTTTCCGTTTCCATTTTCTGGAGAGATGGAAAATCTCTGAAGAAAAGAGAAAGAGAGAGTGGAAAAAATTGAAATGGCGAAGAGTGAGTGTAGGGCTGAATAATTATACTTAAAAGAGTGAGTGACTGTAGGAGGTGTGATTTAATTAGTTGTTGTTTAGTGTTTAAGATCGAAATTAGTCCTGTTTTATAGGATCCAAGGTACCACACAGAGACTCCCAATCAAACATAAATCATATACTCCTTATCTTTTTTTTTTTACAAAATATTTGTTACAATAAAATTTATACAACAATTTAATTTCCTTGTATGCGCGTTTCTCCAGCATACTCCGGAGTTATGAGATGCCTTCTCGTTTCTTTTTAACAAATGCTTTTAAAAAATGAGTTGAGTGACTGTGAGAGGCGTGCTTTAATTAGTTGATGTTTAGCGTTTAAGATCGGAATTAGTCCTATTTTATAGGATCTGGTGTACCGTATCGTACCACACACATACTCCCAATCAAACATAAATTATATACTCCTTATCCTTTTTTTACAAAATATTTGTTACAATAAAATTTATAGAACAATTTATTTCCTTGTATGGACGTTCCTCCAGCGTACTCCGGAGTTATGAGATGCCTTCTCGTTTCTTTTTAACAAATGCTTTTCGCAGATGAGTTCAGTGACTGTGAGAGGCGTGATTTAATTAGTTGATGTTTAGCGTTTAAGATCGGAATTAGTCATGTTTTATAGGATCCGGCGTACCGTACCACACAGATACCCCAATCAAATATAAATCATATACTCCTTATCCCTTTTATTTTTTTTAGCTAAAATATTTGTAACAATAAAATTTATAAAACAATTAATTTCCTTGTATGGGCGTCCCTTCGGCATACTCCGGAGTTATGAGATGCCTCCTCATTTTTTTTAACAAACGCTTTTCAAAGAAGCAGTCTATGGATGATTATACATGGACTATCTATCTCTTGTGTAATACTTTCTCGGTCTCATTTTGCTTGTCATGTTTACTATTTCATTGGTCAAATCATTTCTTTCTTCATTGTTTATTTTATTTTGTAATTTTTAATTAATTTTAAATTTAAATTTTGTTTGTTTAATAGTATTTTAATGTAATTTTTTAAATATATAAATTTTATATACTAATACTAAACTTAATATTATGAAAACTTAAATAAAAATAATTTCAACTAAACATCGTTAATTGAACTAGACAAACAAAATGAGACGAACTCACGGAGAAAGTAATATATAAACTATACAAAAAATATAAACCACATCAAAAAGAAATCTTATACAACAAATTTAGTCAAAATAGTGTTAATAAGAATTAAATTCGTAATATTTAGATACGAAAATCCTTGCATCCATATTATTAGATATAAGCAACTAAGCAAGGGTGATGATTCTGTAATCAGGAGGCAGACGACATGTTTGAGATATTTAGACGGGACGCCGCATCTTATGAAGACGAGATTACGGAACGTGGAAGTGGGGCCCGCCGGGAGTGGACTGATATATAATTACAGATTTAAGCATTTCATTTTTGGTGTTACTCGCCTATACGGTTAAGACTTGCGATTTTGTGGCCACGTCACGTGGCACCCCAATTCGCTCTCTATTCCGTTAATTTTATTCGGTCAACTCCAAACGCCTCAGTATTTACTGTATGTGTAACCTAGCTTTTGATTAAGCAGAATCTTTAATCCCCGTTTTGCCCCTGTGTTTTGCTAAAATTACACATTCACTTTCTCCCTATGCCACCCATAACTTACCTAAAACGGCAAATCTCAAATGAAATGACTTGACAGTATTGAGATTAATGTATTTTATGGTGCAAAAATATTTGAAATATTAAAGAAAAAGATTCCATTCTTTTTTTTTTTTTTGAAAGGGGAAATAAAACGGGCATTAAATAAGAAATTGTAACAAAAAATCTGAGGGAGAATTCTCCCAAGTAAGACGAATAAACTAAGAGCTAGAGTCCCTAGCCAGTGTGTGACCAACTAGTTCACCGAACGTGGAATAAAACGACATAAATGTTTTCGAAAAGAATTTAACAAGATTCAACATTGATCTAAAATAGGACGAGTGTATGAATAGTCTTTGATTGTGTTGTGAATGACCGAGAGAACATTGTAACTGTCTAAAAAAATTCCATTCTCGATTTAGTATTTAACTATAATTTTTTTTTTATAAATAATTTGACGCAATAAGTTTATTTCAATTTTTGTTATCAATTATAGCAATATTTTTACTTTTGGCCAATAACTTTAATGTACTCTATTATATATATATATATATATATATATATATATATATATATATATATATATATATATATATATCACTTTTAGGACTGTTAGTTTAAGAAATATTTTAGGATAATGTAACATTTTTGATAATTTTGCATAATCTAATAATAGAATATGGATGATTGTGATTCTCATGAATATTACAACAAACCAACAAAAAAAAAACTTAAAAAACTTAAAAATAAGGGTTGAAAATTACATATTCTCTAGCGGACCTCGCATCCCCTTAAACCTTTAAAGTTGTTCCATACTTAAAATCAAGGATCGAATCATTTACCTTTGGTTAAGGATGAATGAATCCCTTGCCACTCAACCACACCTCAAGTTAATCAAATGTCTCCTTAAACATTCAAGAAAATCACTAGGTTGCATTTATTTCAATTATCCAGTTTTTTTTTTTTTAAGTTTTTCTATTCTTTCCATTTTCAATTTTTCATTCTCTATTTTTAAATTACTTTTTTTAAAAATAAAATCGTTTTCATTTCTCCAAATAAAGAATTTATTTTTCTATTAATAAACACAATATTAATTTGTTTTTTAGTACTATTGACTCTGTTACAAAATATTAATTTGTAAAACGTTAACAGAAATGTATTCTACATTCTACTACATTTAACATTTTGTTACATTTTATGATCTCATGCTCATATTATAACCTCACTAGAAAATTTGTTCAAACAAGTTAACAGGAAGAGTGCTTAAAGGTTTCCAAACATTGATCTAGTAATGAGAAGTATCTATTTCAGATTTGTTCGACGTATATTAAAGGTTTGAGTTTAGGTTAACCTCCTTGTACACATAAATGTACAGTTTCCGTTGAGTTTCAAAACTAAATTGACTCAATTTACTTCCTAATGGACCTAAGAGCAAGTTCATGTTCATGGGGTTAATAATATCGTCCAACAAGGCCAAGAAATTTAATGTATTAAAAAATCTTGAATAGAAATTTTAAGCGTTTAAAATTATTCTGTCATAAATTGGTAACCTAATGTATTTTAAAAAAAAAAAAAAAAAAAAAAAAAAAAAAAAAGGTGCTAAGTGGGAATGTAACATGTACGAATGAGATTCCTAGGAAATGGGCCGGTCCAACGTTTTTGGGTTGTTGAGTACCACCACGTTCAACCCTTCACCACAATGCATAAAACACACAAACCGTCTTCACTTAATATAAATGATTATACTTTATATTATATTTTCAAATTTTGGCATATTTGGTGGATTATTATTATTATTATTATTATTATTATTATTATTATTATTATTATTATTGTCATTGCAGGAATAAATTTATAATAATCTAGTCAACTTATCGTATTAAATTTATTGACCAAGACTAGTCATTACCAAACACAAGCCACTTGAAATTTAGAGTTGTTATAGACATTGCAACGTAATTGTCTTTTACTTACTGGAAAATAATTTTTAAATATATGTTTTTAGATGGTGGGTTTTAATCAAATGCAATTTATATTTTGTCTTCATGCATGCATAAACTAGAATAATGAATAAATAAATAAATACACACGTGTTTGGGAGCACGTGTGGTATAGTAGATGCAAAATTAAAAGAGAATTAGGGAAAGCTGGCAGTGATTTGCCGATTTAATTTGTCTAATTATATGTGCTCTTCTACTCCACCATTTTGTGCTTACTTTTTATTATTTGTTTTCTTCTTCTAATACATCATAAACGCATTTTGCACTTTTGTATTATTATAAATAATGAACACATAAAAGGGATTAACCTTTGCTAAACTTGGAACATATTTAATATTAAAAAAAAAACGCATTATTATTAAAACAATAGTCGTGGGACCAAAATTGGTAGAAATTAAATATGTGAATCAAAATTGTCATTTTGTTAATAGTAGTGGGACCAAAATTGGTATTTGCTCAAAATTTTAATTATGCGAAGTGAAAACTAAGCAAATACTGACCATAATTGTAGTTTATATTAAATTTATGGATAAAATGAAAATCTCGTAAATCAATATATTATTAATTTAAAATATTTGATGATATTTAAAAGCGTAGAAATGTAGAATCTAAGAAAAGACTGCAGTGAAAAGTTTAATTAGTCAAAGATTGAAAGTTTAATTGATTCCACAAAGAATCCTCCAAATAGCCACAGAATTAAGGAGAATGTGGTCAAAGGCTCAAAGCTACATACCTTTGGAACGTATAATGTTGGTCGAAAAATTCTCGTTGCTAAAAACATGAAACTAACGTTTGGTATATTCGTACAGAATTAAACATATATAGTTTTTATATACATTATATATTAATATAAAAATAGATAAAACAAATCATACAATATAATAGTATGCACGGCATATTCAGGGCGGATTCAGAAAGAGGACAATTGAGGCAGTTGCCCCCTCATTCCTCCCCACTCACTTTAACATTTCATAGTATATGTTCAACAATTATGTCAATTTTAATTGAGATAGGTTTGAACCTAATACCTTGCTTATTAAAATCAACGAGTCAATTAAAAATAATAAATAGTTAACGCAATATTTTGTTACTAAAGCTTACAATAACGGAATGCGGGGTAGTTAAGAAAAGTAAATGGTGTAATAGAGGGTAAAGTAAGAAAAATTAAAAAAAATATTAAAATCAAAATAATATGAACCATTCATTATTCTAGTTTATGCATGCATGAAAACAAAATAATATGAATTATTCATTTCAACAAACAATTGGACCAGTTATTGACCTAACTTTATTAGCTCTTATTAGTTGATATATATATATGATATATAGTAGTAACTTATATATAAAAATGAAATGTATATAAAAATTAGAAAATGTGTAAGTAGCTTAATTGGTTGTCCCTCAAAATTTAATATCATCTTTATTTGGCTAAGTCCTTCCCTATCTCATAGTTAATCATAAACATTATATTGTAAGTTACCTAACAACATTTCACTTTATTTGGCTCTGACTATATATCTCGTAATTCATCATAAACATTGTATTGTAATTTATAACGTATCCTAGTTCATCATAAACATTATAATTTTAAATTTCAACTATATTATCAATGCTTTAGAAAATTTAAGCCTTAGCTATAAGGGAAGCCCTCAACTGGTCAAAATCTCAACATCTGGATCACTTGCATGTAGAGATCAGACAGATTCTTTGTTAGTTGTTCAGGGTCTTAATTCTCTTGCATCTCTTTCTTCTTTTGATCTACTCTTATTGGATGTAAAAGATGTACCTGAGTACTTTTGCTTACAGCTACGTCTCGTTTGTCAAACGTTTTGAGAATCAGACGGCCCATTTCTTAGTTAGAAAATCTGTTTCTAAGCCAAGCCTGAACGTTTGGAGTTGTTTGCCACCCCTCCATCTTTCATCTGTAGTGCTCTTTATCATGATTTAATCTAATGCCTTCATTTTCAAAAAATAAAAAAATTTACTGAATCGATCTCTGTGCACATAGTATATCCTATCCCACTGTAAAAGTTGGAAAGTTTCTGGGTTGAATTCTGGTAGATATTTTGGCAGTGTGTTTATCGGTTTTCCCCCGGCCAATTGGAAAAGGTAAATGGTAAATGGCAATGGTAATTGTAGGTAGCCTAGCGAGGTGATGACTGATGAGCGGAGCTTCAAGTTGATGGACAGTGCCAAAAGACAAAAGGACAAGTAATAGGAGGAGAGGACTCGACAAAAGCTTCAGCCTTTAGACCACTCTTTAATAACAAACCTGCAACTGATGTTATGTTTTTTGGATTCATTAATTTGCAAGTTGGAGTGTGTGGCGTTCGAGGTTAATTAATTATGCTCTTTGACCTATGTGCCAGACACACCATTCTTGCCTACTTGCCTTGCATGCCAAGCCAATAAGCCCCAGCCCCAGTCCCAGTATTCAATATTCATCTTGCATTAATTGCATTCCTCACAATTTTTTAGGTTATATAAAATCCTAAGGTTGTAATCAGAATAGAAAATGTGTTAGTGTAATTTATTGTTAAGTTAACTAATACATTTTACTTTTTTTTTTTTATACTCTAAGTCTGTTTAATATAGTATCTTGTATATTTTACTTAATTCTTTAATTGTATACCTATGTTTGTTTCCAATTTTCTTTGTTCATGATGTTTTGGTTAATTAGTTTGAATAAAAATTAACAGTGTTGAATGAATGAGTAAAATATGTATTCATTAATTTAGTTTAAATAATGGTGAATGAGTAAAATCTCAACATCTGGTTTAAATTTCTAGTTGCACGGGTAAAATTTAACTTTTACATTAGGGTAACACCTATGTGAGAGGGTTCGGTCAATATAATTTGGATCATAGTTTATGGGTTAGTATTATGAGTTGGACTCTATTTGAGATATTATTATTTATTTGGGCTATTCTTTCTTAACACTCAAATATAGTTTTTTTTTTAAGATCATTCTAAGGGTGTGTTTGGTTGATGGGTTTAGCCATAAGGTATGGGTATCAAAGTGATTGTTATTGTTTGGTTGATAGGTTTTTTTAGAATATTACTATGGGTTTGGAATACCCCATTAGTTGAAAAATTCATACCCTAATGAAATAAGAGTTTCGTTCCACTTCCTCATTTCTTCCCCAACTATTAATAATTATTCTCATTCCACCATACTACCAAACATGCAAAATACTTTCACCAAAACTCATTACCCTCACCAAGTATTTGATACCCATACCGATACCGATTCGGTGATTCCCACGTGTGAACCAAACACACCCTAAGGATTTCAATTTTCACAGTCAATTTTATTAACCCATTTTTATCAATTTTCACTCTTTTTTGCCATTACCTGCGTCCAAGCACGATTTCTTCTTCATGTTTTTTCTAACTTCCAAGTTTCTTCTTCACAATCTCATGTTTCAACTTGTTTCTCTCCATACTTTACTAGTTTACTCTAGATTACTTGAGCCCAATAGGGCCCAGGATTAATCGGTTATTCCGTTACCTGCGCGGCTAAAGTTCAACCGTCAACTAGCTGACACGTAACACCCCATCCTTGTTAACTTTGGTGCCCACAGATTACAGTATTAAAAAACTGTTTGGTTTTAACTGCTTTTGTGGAACGGCAGCACCTCTTTTTGGCTTTATTCCCTTCCCTCTCCCTTTTTACCAGAATTATGTTGGACATTTGTTGTCCGCAAGCTTCATTCAGCCCATTCTCTTAACTAAAAATATATTACTCCATTTTTAAGTGACCAAAGAAAATCTCCATTGTAAAAAGTATAAACACATCTACACCGTTCATCTCCATTACTAAATTTTATCATTGATAAACCTGATAGACAGTTGAGATCAGCCCTCATCTTTTAATTTATCATACAATCCTGTCTCATATATATATATATATATATATATATATATATATATATACCCCTACCCCTTCCCATGAGTCTATGTGAACAAATCTGTGCCATAAAATAAAAACACCCCCTCATAAAAAAAATGTGAACACTTTCACACCCTCCAACTTAATAAATCTAAGGTTAGCATCTTATCATTATTAAACTTTTAAATTTAAATAAATTATAAAATGAATCATATTTTTAAAAATTTTCAATAATTATAAAATTAACCACATTTTTTTTTTACTAAAACTCTTACTATTAATGAACCTGATAGATGACTAAAATTAATTAATCCCACTTTTTACAAGACCCTATTCTCATTTCATCTGCTCCAGTATTTTTAAACTTTTTTGTCCGACTGACAGAGCAAATAGGTAGCATCTCTATCACCAATTTTGCAAACATAAATACTGATGACTTCAGCATTTAGAAGAAATTAAATGTTAAGATCCCCACACAGAGTTTTGAACAACAGAATTTGCATTACAAGCATAAAGCAGAGAGTTTTCAACAGGGGCAGGTTCAACCTTTCCCCTAAAGTTCATTTATCTATATGGGACACATACACTTCATTTTCATAAGTTATATATAATATATATATTTATATAGTGAGTGAGCAAAGTCACAAAGGAAATGAGCTCTCTCCTCTCTCACAATGCAGCAACTAACCCATGGCGTACTTTTGGGTCCAGCTCCGGGCAGTTGTCTCGTACTTGCTCCTGTCCGTCTTGTACATGTGAGCAATCTCTGGCACCAGAGGATCATCAGGGTTCGGGTCCGTTAGCAGAGAGCAGATAGACAGCAGCACCTGCAGTGACACAAAAATTCATATAACCATAACTGGAACTGTCCCAAATGTGCAATTGCAAGCTGTAACTATTGCCAACATCACTTCAACGGCATTCATTATACCCCACTAACATTTTAGCCTGATTGGTCTATTAATTTTGGCCCTCGATATTTTCTTTCAATATACTGTATCAACTTCAATTGAAACTTATAACATAAACAAAAACCTTGGAGATTGTAAGTGCTGGACTCCACTGTTCCTTCAAAATGTCAAGACAAATGCTCCCATTACTGTTGATATTTGGATGAAAAACCTTTGTCCTAAAAGCAACCTGCAATAATCATCATCCAGTGTCAAGGATGGCATAAGCATAATAAGGCCAGCATACACAAATCAGTAATCCATTAAAAAGCGCAGCATAAGAAACAATTCATGAATACAATGTTGCAGAACAAAAATGTACAGAGTGCCAGAATGCGTCAAAAGGAAAGAGGGAGGAGGATGAGAAGAGCAGAACACTGTTTCTCAAATTAATACTCAGAATGCTAACATCCAACATGGAGAACACATCAGCAGTCTAATAAAATGAAAAAATAATCTTGTTATCAAGGATCAAAGTTCAACTCTAAGTAATCCATAGGTGTAATTTTTTCTAGGTATGTGCCTCCAAAGTAATGGAAATAGTTCTATTTCCCTTTTGTTACGTGGATTGCAATTGAGTATTACCTAAGCATCCTTTCTCTCAGCAAAGTTTCAAGATGTTCAAAAGAGCCACTTATCCTAGTAAAAGCCTGAAGGAAATAAACAGTCACCACAGCTGTCTAGAGCTAGTTGAACTCATACCTACTCAGATGATTGCACCCACTTAGAGGCATGGCTCAGTAAAGTTAAGTGTACTATTTGTGAGTAACTAGTTCAATCACCAAGTGAAAGAAATAGATGGAATAGAAAGATCTAACAACCTACAATGTACTAATGGTAAAGTAATTGTATAATCTTTTGAGATATTAAACTCTATAGTGTTAATCTAAGCATATCCCAATTAACCAATGCAAAAGAAATCAAAATCTAGTTTTATATGGATAAAGGGTTATCTTTGCACTGGCATCCAACTAGGAAAGGAAAGGTGTAAACTGAAGAATATGGTTATAATACATGCACTTATTTAGGAAACAAACTATGCACTTGTGTATCACTGTTCATCTCATGCAATAACGATACCTGCATTAAAGCTATTAGTAGGTTACCTTAGGTGGCTTGAATGGATAATCAGGTGGGAAATGAATGGTAACAAGAAATACTCCGCCTGAATAAGGACTGTCAGGTGGACCCATTATTGTTGCTTGCCAGTGAAACATATCTTCAGCAACAGGGCCTGATGGTTACATCAAGAGCAAAATACAAAGCTGGAGGAATTAAAATATAACGTTTGCAATGAAGCTCAAAATAAGTTTCAAGCAAGTGCAAATACTATTATAAGCCTGGGACTACACAGCTCTGTGTTCCAGGGGAGATGTGGCACTGCTTGAGGGCAGAGTTGCTGAACATTCAAGGTATGAAGGTAGATTTTTGTAGGGGTAGTTAGGTGCCCAACTTTGAGCATGCTTTTAGTGCAATTGGTATTTGCTCGTGTGAACACTGATTTCATTATAAATGAACACTATCATATTGTAATGTGAATATAGCAAATGATTATAATATCACTGAAAATCTGGGATCATTTCATGCCAAAGAAAAATTCAGGACTTTCTACACTACATAGGCAGTTAGGCTCATGCCCTCAAAGGACTAAAATGTCAAACCAAGGCCAGCGGCACATATGATCTGAATGCAATCCTAGATTAAATGGTTAGAAACACTGCATAAAGCCTGAATTTCAAGCACTTGAAACAACAGTCTTTTTTTAAAATGAACAGATAGTATGAACTTGTAACAGCATTATATGCTGATTGAGAACAAGAATCTGAAAAGGAACTGTGCTGTGGACAGTATTGCAATTGTGGTCTTAGGAAGCTTTTATGAGTAAGGGAACAGGGATGCTGAAACAATGTTGTGAAAATCAGCCTAGCTGCTAGGTGCCCCTAGGCCAAGGGGAAGAATGGGAAAGTCGATCTTAGACAGTTTTTTTTTTCTTCTTAAAAAAAAATCATTTGTTTAGCTCAAAAATGACATGGTTTTGTGCAAAAAGACCTAATCTTAAGTTCTTAACAGCAGCATTGCAGCAGTCCATTGCTGCTTCATTCACAGCAGGCCAGCATTCGCCCAGCATAGCAGCCTTCCATGTAGCAGTGTTGCAACCTCATGCCCAGCGCTGCACAATGCTAGAGATTTGAACTTGGTTTATTATGTGCTGTGTGTGTGTATTTGCTACTTTGATGGATTGTATGTGATATGGTTGAAGTATTACTTGCTATTGAACATCAAGGTTATAAAAAGGCGCTAGGCACTCATCAAGTGGATGCGCGCCTAGTGACTAGGCACCGCAGAGGTGCCTTAGTAAATACGTTATTATTTTGCCTTTCATTTGATTTAAAAAAAAAAAAAAAAAAAACATTTAAGCAATGCTGTTAAAGCATTAAAGCCTTGCTCGTGATCCAGCAATAAAGCTTTAAAGTCTATAGGAAAAGTGGGAAAAGGTAAAATCTCTCTACTACTCCAACGATGGTGCGCGACGACTAGGCAATGGGCAATGGGCCTCAAAGCTTCCTCACTCGTGACTCACTGACTCGTCTCAATCTGTCAATTGGCTGCGATGGTTGGCCAGTGATGGCATTTGGGCAGTGAAAGGTGAAGGTCAATTTGGTTGCGATCGAGATGGCTTTGTTGCAAGCTACGTGGCGGTCAGCAAATCTGGTAAAGGCTGAAGGGCAATTGAGGTTTGAAGAGTTGTTTGCTTTACTCCTTGTGTCTGGCTTCAATTTAACTTCTTCCCAGTTTAGGTTGTTTTGCTCACAACTACGCCATTTTGGGCGAAAGAACCCTAAAAAACAAAAATAAACGGCCAAGTTGGCCGTCTATCCAACTAGTCAGCTGACTAGAAAGGTGAATAACTCAAAAATTGACTCAGCATAGGGGCGCCTAGGGCCTAGACTAAGTTTTACAACACTGTTGAACATTTATATTTTATGAGAGGAATATTAGCTCTAGTCTAAAAACGTAGGTTTTACAGCATTGTGCTTAAATTAAGTGGAACAGTATTGATTCAGTTCTTAAACTACTAGTCATTGAATTTGTTATTTTCCAGAAGAGATGTTGAGGCTAGAGTCAAGAAAGGTTGTTGCAACTGCAGAATAGTGGAAGCTGCTTCCCAGAGATTTAGATTTGGAATAGCCGCCAAATTAGCAATTAAAATTTGTATAAAATGTCAGTTTCCCTCTTTCAAAAGTATCCATCTTGAATAAAACTACTACTCTTTCTCCCTCAGTTTTTTCTCTTCTTCCCTCTGGAATCTGAGTTCTTCCTTTTCACAGCATATTCTTCCTGCTACTGATCATTTCTAGCCCAGGGGTGTTACAGAAGTCCAAATTACATCTCTTAATGAAAGCTCCGGTTTTACACTCACCATTTGCCAACAAACTCAGATAAAAATTGAATCTTTACACCATTCAAATTTAAACAACCATTCAGATTCGGAAAAGTGGGGAAATAACCTCAACTTCGAGAACCAGCAATCAGTCAAAAGAAATTGAGAACTCAACAATTAATAATTAATAATTTAACTTTAAGGAGACAATCAATTAATCTGGATCACACATACCGGCACTGCAAGAGGTAGGAGGATCTTTCTGCAGATCCTTGAGCTCTTTCAGAATCCGCTTCGATGCCATGTCGAACCAAAACCCTAGATTCACAAAAACCCTAGATCAGTTCCACCGCCAACAAATATACACACATACATACAGAGACAGAGAGACAGGATGGGTGGTGTTTCCGGGTCGGCGAAGATTCGGGTTCGGGTCTCACCTGAGAGTCCGAGAGATCCTCCTACTGCGAAATGAGAGATTCTGAGAAAGCGTGACTGCGAAGGAGGATTACACATCAGACAAAATGAGTTTATATAGCCAACGAAAGGGACATTTTTATTTTTATCCAATAAATGTAATTATTTAAATTTTAATTACAATATCATAATCTATATAAACATTTTATATTCCTATATAATTATATAAATGAAATAAATAATCATCTAGAAAATGACAAATTTTTGGATTCCTAATCATGAATTAACAAATTAATTTATAATCAAAAGATACGTGTGGAAAAGTATATTTAATATTTTACATTATAAGTTATTTTTATGAGTTATACTTGTTTTTTATTTTAATTTTTTTAATGTCATAATTCATATAGATACAATGCATATTGATTTTCTTAGAAAATTTATTATTTTTCTCTTTTAAATTTATCTCTTATGTGTTGATAAAGGTATTAGGAGGTATCTAATTCAAAATTATTATTATTTTTTTTTTTTTGTGAAGAAAGAGATACTAATTCGTAAGATTATCTAACTTTACGAATGGACGTGCCTCTCGCATCATTCCTGAGAAGAATGACCACCCCTTCGGAGGTTCCTCTATCATTGTCGTGCCTCAGTCACCATTTTGGTCAATATTAACCATGTAGTCAGCACACTTGTTACCTTCTCGGAGATATGATAGAAGGAGACTTGCTCAAAACGCGCTGTCAGCCCCAAGTAATCCTCAACCAAGGCATTCTAATCATCTTCTTTGAATTTATTACCCATCATCACATCGATCACCACCTTAGAATCCATCTCCACACTCAGCCGCGACAACCCCTTTTCCTGACAAAGTCGCATACCCTCCCTTGAGCCCCATAGGCCACAACTCTGCCATGAGACCCCCACCCCCC
>NC_044925.1:22136298-22206016 GCF_003576645.1 Ipomoea triloba | reverse complement strand
CCCCCCACCCCCCACCCTCTTCCAATGTTAACAGCGAAGCCTCAAAGCCAATTTTCCTCGTGTCATTCCTGTAGTTCAAAATTGGTATATGAGATTCTCATAAATGTAACAAAAAATGAAATAAAATTAAGTAGTTTAAGAATCATGCATCGTCGAAAGAGGCCTAGCATCTGCTTCTTGAACCACATAAGGATATATAACATTTCAGTGTTTACTATTTTATTGTGTATTACATTATGAGTTAATCAAATAAATACTACGAAGTATTATAACAAATCACATTAAAATTAAGAAAAAGTACATGTTTGACATCTCAATTGTTCCTAGATTATAAATGTAGTTTATGTTTTTTCAATTATTATAAAAATCTACTTTTTAAGTTGTTGGTCAAGTTGCAAATCTAATTCTTTAATTAGTGACCTAGTTACAAATTTAGTATTTTAAATGAAAGACTAGATTTGCAGCTAAGTTAATAATTGAAGGATTGAAAAATATATATAGATCAGGTTTGCAATTAAGTCAACAATTAAAGAACTTAATTTATAACAATTGAAATATATAGACTATAATTATAATTGAGAATAATTAAGAGATCAAAAGTATAATTTATCATAATTAAAAAAATGACAAGTTCCGGTAAGTAATATCATATAAAATAATTATTATTAAATAATATTTTTAATAATGGGAATATGGGATGTTGCATGATTATTGCCAAAATGCAAAGTGAAGCAATGACAATATGGCTACAAGAGAAAGTGACGAGGAATACATTAACATAATGGCCTAATGAGTGCCATTGTCAACATCATTACATCAATGCTTAACCTTATCCAAATCGGACATGAACATTGACCAAGTCCAAATGGGGGATTCCCAGCACTTTTTAATAGGGATCGACACTTCGGTTCGATTTTACCGAACCGAACCAAACCGAATCGAAAGAATTGAACGGTACTTGATATAGAGAAATCGAACGGTTCGGTTTTTTACCGAACCAAACCGAAAACCGTTCGGTTTTTTAAATATATATAATAAATAATAATAATTAATATTGATCCGTGATAAGGGGATGATGGATGAACAAGATATTACTTTACAATTTGGATTGCTATGTTAATTTTGTGTTTGAATTGTTTTGTTTTTATGTAATATTTATATTTTAGACTTTGGATTATGCGAATATGTATTGTTTGGCAGTGTGTTGTTTGGAAAATTAGTAAATGTTGAAAATTGAACATCCTAAACCGAACCGAAATAATTTCGAACCGAAACCGAACCGTTTCATACCGTACCGAAACCGAACCGAACTTTATTGTAAAACCAAATGGTATCATTTTTTGTAATACCGAAATACCGATACCCAAAAAAAACCGAACCGAATCCCGGAGTGTCCACCCCTACTTTTTAAGTTCTATAAAATTACTCTTAGGAAAATTCAAAATATAAAAAATAATTTAAAATATCAACGGGATCACAAGACAAAGGTTACCCAATGCATACCATCAGATAGTTAGTAAATTTTTCTCGTTATTAGAAAAAAATTAACATGTGTAAAATTTAATGTTAAATGATATATCAATTATTAATAATTATTATAATAGAGTGAGTAGTATTCAAAAAGTGAGTAATAATTTATATATCAAGATAGAATAATTAATTAAGTTTGTCGGAGTTATAATATTTGGGTTAAATTCAACGGTCCAAGTAAAAATAATCATTTATATAAGATGAGATGTGTAGATTATGTGGGCAAATTATGCTATGGACCCGGGTCCATATTCGCAATTTTAAAACTCTATGTTCACAATTTTAAAATTTTATGTTCGCAATTTTAAATTTCTATATTCATCTCAATATACAAAATTATATTACTCAATATTCACAATTTTTGAACTCTATATACACAATTTTCTTATATAGATTCAAAAATTGTGTTATACTATTAAATATAGAGTTATGAAATTGTGAATATAGAGTTTTGAAATTGTGAACATAGAGTTTTGGAATTGTGAATATAGAGTTCTGTAATTGTGCATATAGAGTTTTAAATTGTGAACATAGAGTCCAAAAATTATAAACATAGAGATTAACATAAAATTTTAAAATTGTGAACATAAACTTCGTATACAAATAAAATATGTCAATTAAGAGTATGTGTTAAACCACTAGAAAGTTCATGTGGCAGAAATTATGCTCTCAATATTGAAAACTAAAGTAGTGTCCAATCAAATTGTGCATACCAAATCGCTCTATCCTCTTCATTTCTATTGGCTACAAGTCTACAACTAGGATAGTAGACAAAATATTCAATTGTATAAACGTCCAATAGGTTTGCAGTTTTAATACAATAATGATAGTTACTCGTAATCAAATAGTACTAATCTCTAACACCTTTACAGGTCCAAAACTTAAGGGAATGCTTAATCAATTCATGAACATTAACCAAGTCAAAATGCGAGATTCCCAGAACGTAACATTATATTGTAAGCAGCGCATGCAGCTTAGTTCAAATATAATAAAATACGAGTATGGAAGAGATCAGAGTGACAAACTTGAAACATTAACACAAAGCTAGGAAGAGTAGATAACTCATGAGATCAATCCAAACTCTGCCATAAACCCATAATGTGCTTGCAAAAATTTCACCAAGAGAGTGAATGGAAAGAAAAACACAAAAGAATTCTTTTAGCCATAGCAAATATTGTGAATTATGCAAAACTCACAACATCAAATATATATCGACACAACTTTCGTCTAAAAATATGATTACAGACTTAGTAAATAGTAATTTGATCTTGTGAGTCGAGTATAACCAATAATTCTCCTTGAGCGGGTGTCAATGGCTTTGAAGCTGCGTTTTCAAAGGATTGCCTCTCGGTCTTCTCCATGTCTATATGTTGAAGATTTTCGATCATTTTCACAACTTGATGGATTTGAGGCCGTTGATCTGGCACCCTGACCACACAAGACAGAGCAATCTGCAACATCTCCACCATTTCCTCTTGAGCGTCTGGGAACTTCATAAGCTCCGAATCGAACACTTCCGCCGTCCACTCCTCCCGGACCACCGAGTGGACCCACCGGACTAAATGGACGATCTCGTCGCCGCCGCGCGTGGCGTGGAGAGGGGACTTCCCGGTGAGGAGCTCCAGTAAGACGACGCCGAAGCTGTACACGTCGGAGGGCTGCGCTGCTCGCCGGTTATCCATGGCCTCCGGTGCACAGTAGCCTGCTGAACGGGCAACCGGCAGAGTTAACGGGCTCATAATCGTCGAGATTCCCACGTCGGAGACACACCCGTATTGCCGCGAGTTTAGGAAGATGTTCGAGGATTTTATGTTGCCGTGAACCAGCTTCCCGCCGTTCTCTTCGTGGATTCTAGCAATCCCCCTTGCTGCTCCGATGGCTATTCTTAGCCGCGTTTTCCAGTCCAAATGCCTCTTGCTTTCTCCATTCCTGCCTGCAATTAATACTATCAGCTAGTCAAATCAGCTATGACTAGAGCAGTTAGTTATAAGCCATCAGCTAGGGCAAATTATACTTTGGATCATGATCATAACTAATACGGCAATTGTGTTGAAAAGATATTGTAGTTGTGTTGAAATGAAACTCCAATTGCATGGAACAGAAGTCATTCATCCGTTCAACATAACCGCAGTATCTTTTCAATACAACTGCAGTATCCATTCAATACAACTACAGTTCCAGATGGATGACACGATCTCTGTTCTGCGCAACTGCAGTTCCCTTTCAACATAACTGCAGTATCATTTCAACACAACTGTAATATCAGTTCAACACAATTGCAGTATCAACCATTACCCATAGTCCACATATAACGACTGATCAGCTAGACCAACCATCAATTATAAATTAATTGTCAAACACCTCCTTTATATATTAAGGTCATGCAAGTTAACTAGACCTAAAATGTACAGTATATAGCACATAAAGTTTATGGTAATTCAGAATAATGTTGAATATAGCATCTAATTAAAGAGGTAGGCATGCATATATACCGTGTAGCATTGCAGAGACGCTGCCATGAGTGAAATAGTCATAGACAATGAGCTTCTCCTCTTTGGAAAAGTAGTAAGCTCTAAGCTCAATAACATTCTCATGTTTTATACTTCCCACAACCTGCATTTGCTGCTCAAATCCCCTCTTCCCAACCCCCAATTCCTTCAATCTTTTCACCACCACAGTCGTCGTCGCCTCCTCGAGTATGACCTTATAGGCCATACCATATGTTCCTTTCCCCAGTACCTCAGCAGAAGCTCCAAGAAGATCTTCCAAATCAAATGCATAGTTAAAGCCTTCAAAGAACACCAATCTGTTGCTCATTGTCTCTTGGGTCTGCAGCGAAATCGCCTTCTCCTCGGGTGACATTTCTCCCTTCTCCATCTCCCCCTGGAAGGCCTCTTCCTGTTGTTTCCTTCTAAGACAACAGATAAGCAGAAGAACACCAAAACCAAATCCAAGAATCCCAATCACACTCACAGATAATATGATCCCAAGTAAAGCCCTTTCACTCAATTCCCCTGCCCCTGCAGAATTAGAAACAGAATAGTCCAAAAAGGACACATTATTGTTTCCGAAAAACACACTCCTAGGAAACCTTTGAAGTGACACAGGCAAGACACCACTAAGGTTATTGTCTGACAAGTTCAAGAACTGCAAACTAGGGAGATTCATGTCAGGGATTTCACCAGAGAATGAGTTGCTTGAAAGGTCTAAATGAGTGAGCCGAATTAGACCCGAAATCGAATCAGGAATGCTACCATTGAACCCATTGTTAGACAGGTTAACAATGGTGAGATTCTCCCAAACACCCAAATCCAAAGGCAAAGGCCCGGAGAAATGGTTGTTCTGGAAATACAGATAGGATAGGTTTTTCAGATTGCCAAAATCTGAAGGGAACTTCCCGGAAATGCCATTGGATCTGAGGCTCAAGACCTGCAATGCTGATAAACGGCTGAGGGTATTCTCTGGAATTGGGCCATGAAAACCTGCCCCAGGTAATCTCAGACCAATTACCCTGGAGCCATCTTCACTGCAGGTCACCCCACTCCAGTTCTTGCAAACTGAGAGCTTCTCATCCCAGTTTAGAGGCCTTGAATGAGGGACATTCTTTACAAACTCCATTAATGCTTGCTTATCATTCTCAACAAGACTCTTACTGGTTTCTGACAAGACAAAAATTCCCAAAACCATAGCTACCCAGAAACTGCTTACCCTAACCATTTCAAGAATATTCTTTCTTTAATATAAGCTCAGAAACAAAATGCTTCAAACTATCTGAGACACATACATTTATATGTTCTGATTTTAGTAATAGCAGTTCAAGGCAGGAAAACCACACTGACAAGTACCATATTTATATGTGTAATATATGGAGTATGGACCTGCGCGCGTGCCCTTGGGCGTGTGTTTTGACGCAAATTATATCATGGAAATTACTATACAGACTGTCAAGTTGTACTTTTACTTTTAAATTATTTATGTAGATACTTCTTTTGAGACTCATATTATGAAAATAGTTTATTACTACGTATTATTTACTGCATTTAAGAGTAAAAGTGAAGAAGTAGCATTTGGAGACCCATGTAATAGTAGAACTCAATTACTCAGTGCACCAGGTCCAGACCTAATCCAAAATAACATTTTATTTTATTTTAAAAATTCAAAGCTTAAACTTAAAGATTAAAGTTTAGAAAATAAACACTATATGTTCATAAACTCAAAGATTAATGTTCTAAAATTAGACATTATAACATTCATTGTGTTATCCTCAAATAATAATAATAATAATAACATTCATTGTGTTACATGTTTTTAACATGTCTTACATATGTTCAGAAACCCAAAACTTATTATTTAGAAACTAAATGTTATATATTTATAAACTTAAAATTTAATATTCATAAACTAGTCTATTCAAAACACAAAGTTTAAAGTTTTTTTTAGTACTATTGACTCTGTTACAATGTAGTATCTGTTCGACTGTTTATACATACTTTCTCACAAAAAGAGTCAATGTCTCACACTGAGATTCGAACTTGAGACCTCTTATTTGAGAAGCTACAGTTATGCCGCTCAACCCCAAGACCTTTGGATTAGAGTCCACCTTACCTGGTGGTCCTCGGTTCATAATATAACTATTGGTGTTTCACTGTTTTGACTGGAGAGATTGAAACAACTTAGAGTCAAAGTTGAAAAACCTTTTGTGTTTGTTGTTTGTACTGTGTGTTTTTACTCTGTAAGATTTTCACTTTTCAAATCATTGCCAAATCCAAGAACTCATCTTAGGTCAAAAGGTGAGAGAGATCGAAAATGAACTGCTGTCTTTTCTTCCAGGGTAACTGCGCCATGCCAATTTTTTTTACCTTTTTATTCTCTTTCGGACATGTATAGAAACAAGAGGACTATATATATATATATAATATAGGCATGTTATGTTACAAGCTGTTGTCCTCCTCTAGTAATTAAGAATCTTGGGTTAACGTAGTACTGTGTTCTTTTCCTCGTAGTGAAATATTCTGTCATCAAGATTCACACATAACCAAGATCATGCGGATATGCCGTGTCTGGGTTAAGGGCATCAAAGAAATATATGGAATAAGGTACAATCTTCAAGAAAGATGAAGCAGACAATCAGATGAATAAAAAAGTGAAAGGGGGTTTAAAATACAGACAGGCGCAAAGATGAAGAGGAGAAAGCAACAGTAAGAACAACTGATTTGAGAGTGTCATTTCAATGTAGTTATTAACAAATGTTTATTTACTGGATTACAGTGTTGTTATTGCTTTTTTTTTTTAGTAAGATATTAATTGTAATTTGATTTACGAGAAAAGTTGTAGTCATTATCGAATGTGCAGTGTATTTTTGGTGAAACTCATATTATAACTCTAGTTGACAATTAGATCATAAGTAAATCAACATAGATTTTGGCTCCCACTTAGAGTCAAATTCGGAACCTGATTATTAAATCAAGAGTTAATTCCTTTTTTGGTCCTAGAGTTATAGTGCATTGGACAATTTTAGTCCGGATTTATTATTTTGACCACATTTTGCCCTGACTTTGTTAAAGGTGGACAATTTTAGTCCAACGTTAGTCAAACCGTTTGTCAGCCGTGAATTTGAGGGGTGTTTCTGTCCTTTCAAATGCATAACTTAATCAGCCTTCTATTTGTAAAGCTTAGCACGGATGTTTTGCAGACCCACACCTTCAAATTGTTCAATGGGCAAGAAGCAGAGAGAGAAGAGTTTCTGCAATTGTTCTTGCGCTTACAAGAGATTAAGTTGTAGCGGCAGGGGAGTGAGGCCGCCAGTGTGCTGAAAAAGGTACGTGCCGGTGATGGTAGAGCCGTTGGAGGAAGAAGAAACGGAGTGGATAATGACCGCGATGAAGCTGATGATGCATCCTTGTATTGTTAATCTCCTCGAATCTGCGGCAGTCAAGCTCGGTTACGACCAGATCACAGATTCATCGCCGACCGACCAACCGAGCCATACCCGACCCTAGAAATTATGGCACATGCTCTGTTCCTTTCTCTCACTGTTATGTTCAGCTGGTACGACATCGTTTGCTGTCTTGGGTTCTTGTCGAGTAACAATCACGACGACACATTTCTCATCCTCCCACCGTCGCCGCCGCAGCAGAATGGTGGAGGTAATCGCAACGGTAACCAGCGAATCGCGACGACCCCTACCACCCATGATTCTCCTTCTCTTTCCACCCAAGGACTCATCTCCTCTAGCTTTTGATGCGAAGACCCACTCCCGTCGAAACCTCCAGAACAGCTTTCCCAATGCTCGCATAGGTTCCACGACGATCTTCTTTTGAACGGGTAAGAAATTTGCAGTGAAATTCATCTCTAGAACAACTTTCCCAATGTTCATCGCCATGATCCATTTTGGCATTGAATTAAGTTGAATTAAAATTAGCTTATGAAATTGATCCGGATTTTATTAAATTACTCAACATTTAAATTACTTCAAATTCCTTTAAAAAGAGTTTGCAGTGAAATTCAATTAAAATTAGCAGAATTTTCATTTTTTTTTTGAGTAATTGAATTTCACATTTAAATTGTTGTAATTGAGGTTAAATTTTGCGGTCATTTGCAATGAAATTCAATAATTTTGCAGTCAAATTGCAGTAATTTGCAAAGAAATTTAATAATTTTGCCAACTTGGACACATTTAAATTGATCGGGTAAGGAATTTACAGTGAAATTCAATTAAAATTAGCTTATGAATTAATCAGGATTGTTGTCATACAAAGCGGTTCGTAATGTGGGTCTGCAAATGGTGAAGAAGATCGTTGTTGAGCTTTACAATAGTGTTCTGATTAAGTTATAGACTTGAAAGGACGGAAATGCCCCTCAAATTCACGGCTAACAAACGGTTTGACTAACTTTGGACTAAAATTGTCCACTTTTAACAAAGTCATGGCAAAATGTGGTCAAATTAATAACTCCGGACCAAAATTGTCTAGTGCACAATAACTCTAGGACCAAAAAAGGAATTAACTCTTAAATCAACTATCAGATCAACTGAGATACAACATTAGATCACAAGTAAGCAAATCAACATAAGTTTTGACTCCCACACACAATCAAATTCAAAACATAATTATTAAGTCAACTATCAGATTAACAGGATTAGGGTTGTATTAGGAGCTAATTTTACTTGCTGGAGTATATTCTTGTCACGTGATAAATGATATACATCGATGGAGTGGAAAATAAAAAATATGACTTTCTATAATTGTGATTAATCAACACATAAGACTATAAGAGATAGAGAGTACAAATAATAGAAAAATGTGGTACAACGTTTTCACAAAAAAATGGTTTTCAATTTTATTTTTTTCACTATTACTGACTCTGTTATAGTGTAGTATTTGTTCATAATTATTTTATTAACCTACTGAAGCACAAAGAGTCAATACTGCCCTATTTGAACTCAAACACATGACCTCCTTATTTGGGGGAGCCATGTCGTTTATGTTCAATTTTCAACTTTAAAAATCATTTTTAAAAACACACCACTTTACTAGTTTCTTTATATTGGTTATTGGTGTCTAAAATATAGAAAAGGGTACCCACCTAGAGACAATCATTATACCATATGAACCATGATTCATTTTGTAAGACAGACCATTGATATAAAATTATTTTTAATATATTAAAAGTTTATTTTTAATATATTGAACGAAGCAACAACCAAGCTTTATGCCCACCTTACAAAAACACAACGAAGTACTGTTTTCTTGTTCAAATGATGCAAATTAAAAAATGATGGGCACAACTAACGTACGGAGGGGATGTGACAATGTGACAATGTCTGCCAACTTCCAGCTGCAAAGAAAAACAAATACAAGAGACAAGAAATATGGTTGCTACGAGAAAACAGGTTCCATAATTAACTAGTATATATATTATTGTACTTAGATTATACCATTGGATTAGATAGAATGAGTAATTCAAATAAGTCACGCAAAAGCACAAATTCACATTTCATCCATATCACATATATACACATACACCAACATGCATCATCGTATTATGTTCGATTGGAAATCATACTAGAAGAATTAATTTTATTTTTTATTTTAAATTTATATGTCATTTTTTTTCTTTTCCAGAAATTTTTTTGTTAGTTCTAATATTATTGTGATACGATCATTTTTGTATTTTGTCAAAAAACATGTTTAAATGACATTAAATACAAAAGCATATTGGTCTAAAAAAATATTTAGAACTGAATAAACTGAAATGTCCACATATTTAATGCAATTTAAATAGGTTTGTTGGCATAAGACAAAAATGGTTATGACATATGACTAATAGTTTCACTATGAGGTGAGGGAGATTAGCAACAAAACTGCTACTTCATTATGGGATGCTAGATCATGATTATACTAATATTTTCATTTCAAAATGTTAAATTAATTTTAATATGTAAACTAACCTATTTAAATTTTATGAAGATGTTTTTTTTAATCTTTTTACATTTATCAACTTATTAAAAAACTAATTTTATCAAATACTTTTAAGTATAATAACTAGTTTAATAACTCTTCAATTTTCAGCTTCTAACTTATAACTTTTCAACTTTCATCTTTCAAGTTACTTATGCCAAATATAGCCTACATGATACAAGCATATATGTTATACATAATAGTATCAACTATCAAGTATGATTGTCAATTTAGATTCTCAATGTGTAATTTTTTTATGAGTTAATTCCAGTAATAGTCCTCTGACTATAGCGATTTTTCAAATTTAGTCCTCGTCTTTTAATTTGGACAAATTAAACCCTTGACTATCAAAATCGTTCCACCATTAGTCCTTCGTGAACCAAGACGTTAAAAGCAGGGGCAAAAGTGTCCATTCATATGTTGGGTCTCTTCTTCTCAAGCCAAGAGTATCTGCAACACCCCTAGGACTGAGCTAAAGTCACGGATGAATAGAACTGGGATGTGAGACAGCTTCCAACTATTGCCCTGCTCTCCAGTACTCTTGCCTCAACACTGCTCTCAAACCCTCCGGTGAGGGACAAATCGGAGTCGAGAGTAGCAGTGGTCACCGCAGCACCGAGCTCACTAGCTTAGAGAGGTAGGAAATTCAAATGAGGGAAAGCAAAGCTCGTAAACATGTTTGATAAGGAACGCTAAAATTTTCAATGCTAATCATCTTCTTGTTTTAATCTGCTTAGCTCATTTTGCGTTGCCTAACACCCCCAATTTTTTAAATCAGAATATTTAATCATTCCATCATCATTCTTACCTCAACAACACCATCAAGTTCGCCGGAGAATCTACCTTGTTGCCATCTAGTTGGCCGTTGTCGATCTCCTGCTGTAAGCCACCGCCGTCAACTGTGTTGTCGCTGCTGTTCTGCTCAAGTTGTTGCTGTTCGTCGTATGCTGTTTTGCCGGAGTCCATGTAGGTTCCAATTGCCGAAGGTGGAGCAGAAACCGGAGCGGCAGGCGACGAGCATTGTATGGTGCCATCAACAAATTTTATCCTCTTAAAAAATGAACTACCTGGGTTCTCCAAAACAAGTAGGAAGAAGAGAATGCAAATCAATGCATTAGATAAAGCAGATGCAATGTTTTGCATGAGATCCAAATTGAAAGCATTCTGCAGAGAGAAAAATAACAGAGGCCGTATGAACAGGGAAGAAGATTACACCTAGCAATGGAAAAGACCCTTTTACCCCTGCACTTAACGTATGCCATGTTAACGGAAGGACCAATTTTGGAACAATTTTGAAAGTCAAGGATTTAATTCATCCAAATTAAAAGACGAGGACCAAATTTGGAAAATCAACATAGTCGGAGGACCATTACTGGAATTAACTCTTTTTTTATTGCTTTAATTTTTTACTTTAAATTAATTGAGAATAAAGTCAACTAATTCAAAACAAAAATAAGATTTTTAAATCTTATAGATAATGTGATAAGATAACTTTTGGTTTTCTTCTCAACAGGACAACTTGCATTGTGACTTTCTTCAAATTATTATTATGACTGCGTATTATTTTAAATCTGTTTAGCTTCTCAAGGTCTCATCAACCGATGCAAGTATGCAACCCATTTAAATAAATGAAAGAGAATTTATATTGTTGGAAAATGGGCTTTGCTCTAATAATAATAATAATAATAATAATAATAATAATAATAATAATGTTATTATATATATATATATATATATATATATATATATATAAATATAAATATAAATATAAAAGTAAACTCTTTATTAACTTATGATAAAATCAATTAATTTATAAGTAGGTAGTGTTTGGGGGAAGATACTAATGTTCAAAATTTGACAGCAGCAGTGTGATTAAGATTATGTTCAATGTGGGCAAATTCCTTCTGCGCACCGACATTTGACATTGACTGCTGAGCCACTAAATTACTATAATTTACATCCTCTCAAATGCTTTATCAGTCTAATTCCTTCTGCGCACCGACATTTGACATTGACTGCTGAGCCACTAAATTACTATAATTTACATCCTCTCAAATGCTTTATCAGTCTAAGGTGGTGTAGGGGGCCTTGGGATTGGAAATTCAACCTTTTGGAGAAAATTTATAAGTAATCAATAAATATAAAGAGTTTTTCTTTTTTTAATTAATGTCATATATATCAGATAATGATATTATGGAGTGATTTTAGTAAAACAGAATAGCATTTTTCTAAAGAGTGTTGTAGAATAAAGAATGTTGTATCGATAATAAAAAGTTCTTAATTAATAGTACAATTCAAGTATAATAATGGAGTTCTCGAGGCTCTATAATGCTTGGGAAGTAAGTTAAGTTTAATAAATCATATCCCTCTTTACGGTCGACTTTTTTGCTTAAATATGACCAGCTTTTCAATCAGATTACAAGTATATTTAGCATATTAGCCATCAAGTTCTAAAGTTATCTTAGGAAGTGTTTTAACAGTTTCTTGTCTATGTCAAATTGTTTATAATAGTATCAAGAATTGTCGAGTTGTAATTGTAAATTATGCAATAGTTGAGTTTGGTTGTGATTTTAAAGATAAGATTATACGTGTTGAATGTTTGTAAGATATATATAAGTTTCAAAATTACTTATTTTCTTTCTATAACTGCAAATAAAATGTTGTTACAAAGTATTAATGAACTCTAATTAGTTAGTTTACTTCTAGCTGTTACTCATTGGCTTGATGAAACATTGTGATACCACAAAGCATCCCACTCGTACATCTTTCACGTACACTTGCTTTTCACATGCGTGTGCTACTTCTTATTGCGTAATTTTGGATCACCACAATATTTTTTATCATGTTTAAATTGGCCATAACTATATGTATTCTAACCCAAAACTTTTTTCTAATTTTACAATTGAATATAATTAGCACCTGCTTACCAACTGTTCCAAACAATTGGGTTATTCGTGTTTTCTTACATACGACATTTCATATCCCACCATTGTGAAATTAATTCACATTTGTCTCGAGTTACACCCATAAAGCTAGACTACTCTTATGAAAGTCTAATCTAAATCTCTTTAATAGAGTATTATACCACGTAATTTGTACATAAATTATATCGTGGGTTAGGGTTTATTATGTGCATTGTGGATCATATATGGACCATATTATGTACCGCAGTTAACCTATTATGTACCTTAACCTGATCGATTATGTACTTGAATAAATTGAAGGTAGCTAATATGTTACCTACAATCACTGTTGCAAAAATCCACCGCCTAGGCCGCTTAGGCGCTAGGCGCCCCTAGACCGAGGTGAATTGCTCCCTAGGCGTCCGCCTAGCGCCTAACTCGGGCACTTGGCCGATTGGGCCGAGTTGGCGGCCGACTCGGCCGAGTTAACTCGCCCAACTCGACAGAGTTAGCCGAGTTAACTCGAGCGAGTCGACCTTGTTAATTTTTTTTAATTATATTTACATATATTTAAATTTATTTATTTATATAAATAAAGAAGTAAGAGATTTATATATAATATAATATATGACATACACCCACACACATGCATTATTTTTTTTGTTTTTATAGGTTGCCGCCTAGGTACCGCCTAGACCGCTTAGGCGCTAAGCGCTAGTCTACCGCACGCCCGACTAGCGCCTAGCACCTACTGTAAATCTGCAACCATGCCTACAATATGTTTAACTGAAGGTACATACTATGCTAAATTCATATATATAATACGGACATGATCCACAATATGCATAATGAGCTTGGTCCACGATATAATGGTTGTGATTTGTATTAATCCGCTAGAAGGGAACATAGACCAACCAACACATCCCTGGAAGCACGTTTAAGTGGAAACTTAAAAGCAAGCAGATCAAACCATATTAGTAAGGATTGGGGTTTATGGGACCCTTTTAGATCATCATATATAGTAAGTACTTTGAGTAGATAAGAATGTCAAGGTTTGGATTTTAATGAGTGTTACCCTTCATTTGTCCACCATTGACATGCTTCACCTCGATCTCTAGGTTACATGCTTGGATCAAACCATGTGGGATGTAAATCATGTGTCATGTTTTGTTCTATTATGGAATTAAAATCAAGAAAATGATAATCATACTATCAACAAGCAAATTTTTTATTAAAGATTAGTTGAGAGAAAGTACGAAAAATTATAACAGGAGATGCTAGAAGATATAACAGAAATGGATGAATTAATCCAGAGCAAAGAAGTGTCCCAAAAGAAAACAAAATAAAGGTCATCATCTTTATCAACAACTCTACTAGCAACAACATTTCTTTTTTGAGTACTATTGACTCTACTAGCAACAACAGATACCAAGATATTACGAAGATATTATCAACGTAACGCTTCTATCAAAACTAACACATATTAATAATAATGAAAAGAATCATGACAAGCTATTGTACCGCTTTAAAGTTTTGTATAAAAATTTAAATGTAACACTATAGCCTTTATGACTTTGTGAAAATGACACTAAAATGGTATCAAAGCAAGTAAATGAATGAACATAGATAGTTTCTCTCTCTCTCTCTCTCTCTTTTTTTTTTTTTTTTTTTTTTTTAGTTTCTTTATTTATTTGTTTAAATTCTCTTTATTCAACGGAACTCTACCTAGTTTAAATATATAAATTTTTGGATTTTATTTCTTTAATGAATATTTCAATAGTTTTGTTCTATTATGAAATTAAGATCAAGAGAATGATAAGCATATATACTATCAGTGATTAAAATTTTCATTACATATCGAAAATTTTATTGAAGGAAAAAAAATAAACTAAAATAAAAATTATGACCAATTTGTTTTTATAAAATAACAATCATCAGGTTGAATATATATATATATATATATAAAAGAAGAAGTTAGAATACATATAGATAATATAAGATAAGGTTATGTGATGTGATGAGTTTTGCTTCTTATAGTTTGGTAAAGTGCTTCTGAAAAGATCTCTTTCCCCTTCCAGAATGTCCACAAATTGATACGACATAATTGAATGGTCACTTATGGCCTTATGGGCATAATTTTAATTTATTTTTATTATATTTATTTATATTTTTATTTTATTATAAGATGTGTAAAATATCTTACAATAATTTATTTTAATCAGGTAACTATTCTTAATAAAGTAGTATATTTATGATATAAAATATTAGATTTAAGAATTAAAGTATTGGTCTCCTCTCTCATTTTTAATATTTTAATGCGTAAGGCAATAGGGCATAGGGAACGCATGAATTCAGGTCCCCGGAGGTGTTTTGGGTCTTAAAATTATAGAGAGTTTGTATATATATATTATACATTTAGAAACTAAAACAACAAATCAGAGTGGCGCAGCGGAAGCGTGGTGGGCCCATAACCCACAGGTCCCAGGATCGAAACCTGGCTCTGATATTTTTTAAAACCCTGTCCCTGATGCTCTCACCGGAGCCTACCTTCTCACCTCGCAACGGAACCAAGTGTTCATTGCAAACAAGCACCATATCCATCTCATTCCTCTAAGGGGCCGTTTGGTTCACGGAATCTTAGATTACCTCAGGTAATAGGATTACCTTCGGGAAGGTAATGTGAGATTTCGGGAATGTAAGATTACCTGATGTGTTTGGTTAAAGTTCTGGGAATGTAATATTAACTTGTTTGGTTGAAGGTTATATTTTAGGTTATATTATATCAATTACTTAAATGCCCTCATAGAAATTGAAAGGTGTAAACTACAAGTTTTTTTTTTTCCATATTTCAAAATTTAACAATATGCTTCTAATAATAATAATAATAATAATAATAATAATAATAATAAGGAATGTGTATAAGCACTAGAAATAAATCCAATGAAGATATGAATGTATATAAAAGTAGCGTCCGTGTCTGTGTCTATGAATAAAAGAGCTATATAAATGAAATAAAAGAGGCATATAAATGAGGGCAATTTTGGAATATTGAAAAGTAATCTCACATTACCTAAACAAAACTTGGTAATCAGATTACCTCAAATATACCCCCATTTCCTACGTGGCAGTAATGTTATATTACCTTCCATCTCATATTACCTAAACCAAACATAGTAATCTTACATTACCTTTTTCAGATTACCGGGGTAATCTCAGATCCCTTGAACCAAACGCCCCCTAAGTTCCATCTACGACCACTCAATTAACCATCTAGAATTAGGGTTCATTACAGTGACTACAAAAAAGGGGAAAACCAGTAAAGACACTGTGATAGTCATATCCATTCATCACAAGTTAAATTACATTTGCATGAACTCTTCGGTTAAGTTCAGTGTATCACAATTCATTTACAAATGAACCAAGATCAAGTCTTTTCACAAGAACTGGGGCCAAGTTGTTTTTGCAAATCGATGTGCCTCGTCATAGACCAATGCCTGTCCTCTATCAATATTTACGCGATGGGTTTTGTTTGACAATCAAAACTTACCATGAGCTTGTAACCTTCTAAGTTGCATTGTAATGAATGAATTGGAGTAAATTCATATCTTCCTTGACATTTAATATGTAACCTTTGAAGTGTGTAGGCACATTAAATCACACAGCACCACATACAGATCCTGAAATTCCAAGTTCCAAAAACAACAAAATAAAACGTTATTTCGTATGAATAGATCAATGCAGTAGATGAGAATGTGTCTTATGATTGGGTTCTACACAGGCACAACATTAATAAATTAATAATATCGGTTCTATATAGGGAAAGCGGTATCAATATAGCTCTTGCTTTTTAGAGCATAGCAGATAGGTATTTTATATGCATTCACCCTTGCTGGGAGCGGGGGCAGCATTTTTATTTGGATAAGTTTACCTATGAAAATTTGATGTTTAATGAATTTATAACTTCTGAGCAAAGATGGCATAAGGAAAAGCCTATATGTAGGGGAAATTGGTACGGTATTTAGCTAACATGAAAATAGACAAGGCTGACCATTCCAAATACTAAATCATGGGTGAAAAAGCAAGGGGAATATCAAATGTGCATAACGAAAAGAAAAAGACAGACCTGATGACCAGGATGAACAGCAAAATTTCGCTTCATCAACATGTTTAACATTAAGTCCAATGAACCAGGACCCAGCACTCACGTCATCATGGGCGTATATTCGAAGAATTGATCTATAAATCAAGGACGGAGGAATCCATAATTCATCTTCAATTGATACATATGCAAAGGATAAAAGGCATACCGAATGCTATCACCTGTTGATGGAAATAAACTGAGCTAAAGCCTTTGATATGGCAAATATTTCACCTGAAGCATGCCTGATATACCTGTATGTAGAAAGGTTCACAAACATGTAACGAGATGAAAATAAAGAACTATATTTGTCTTCTAGATGAAATTTAGACATCATTCATCTTTTGAACAAAAATAAATAAATAAATAAAATTTACAGTACTCACGATTTTCCATCACCAAATTTCCACCAATCTGGTTCATACCATTTGTGCCCTCTGTAGAATGGGTAAGGTAAAACATTGGTCTCACTAAATACATTAATGCCAAGCCAGATATCAAGACAAAACTCACGGTTTAGAGAAAACTTCCCCAGACTTCATACACCCAATGTAAGCATGAGGCTTATCCATATGACTGGCGAGCACCGCACCAACAGCATCTGCAAAAATATGAGAGACTAATTATTAGAGCATTGCCTATGCAATATCTGACTTATTCAATTCTAGAATCTTTCAAATCATATTCAGTCAAGTATGTCTCATGTTTAGAGCACAAAGTTTTAAAAAGTCTCTGTGAAGATCATTTCCCCATTAAATATCTGACCTTTTCAATTCTAGAATCTTTCATATCATATTCAATCAGATATGCTACAACATGTATAGAGCTGAGAAAAAGTTCAACAACATTCACCTCTTCGAAGTTAAGCAAAACAAACTCTAGGGGAATATGCAATTTCTTTAAGAGGCAATTTTATATTTAAGGCTACCATTCTAAAAAGAATGTTACAATAAAGGGTACAACTTCATCTAGAAGCTTAAATACTATTCCTCCAAAAGTCTAAGTCCTAAGATATCTGAAGTTATAAAAGTTCAATTGTTGAGCAAATTTTCCTATTTGCAGGTTTTGTTTATCCAACTCTTCCTGGTTGAAAGAACATATAAAGACTTTACACAATAAAAACAACTTCGTAAAAATAATGAGCATTTCAAGTGTATAAACAGTAAATACTCTTTGTGATATAGCTTTTCATTTCATTAGAAAACCTTGAGCAGAATTGCAGACTGGAAATAATAATAATGATAGACGATGACTTTTGTTAGTATAGTATATGAACTACAACATACCAAGATTAATAAAGACATCATCATTGACCTTAGCATAGAACTCAGCTTCCCAGTTCTCCACAGCTTGAATGAAGAATAACTTTGTCTTCTTGGCTTGCTCTTCAGGGGACTCCACATGATCATTCTGCTCCGCAACAGTAATATTCAATTATCTATTATTTAGAATATTTTGGTTTCAAAACCCATTAAAGATATCTTGGGGGACTGCTTGGCATAGAATGCAGACACAAAAGCTCACTTGGTCAAAAAAATAAAATAAAATAAAATAAATAATAACAATAATAATAATAGGAGGTTTTGATAGAACTTTTTAGTTTATAAGACCATGGGCAGACAACAAGGCTATACTATGTTAAAATCTAAGATTGACCTTATAAACCCATGACCATGGCCAAATTCCAATCAATTAGCTAGTCTAACACATGACCTTATAAACTCATATGTTTCTCTCTTATTTTTCAATGTGAGACTCTTAAAAATTATTATTATTATTATTTCTAAAATTTCACAACACCACCTAACATTTGTAAACTTGCAAATGTTCACCTTTCCAAATAGCGCCCAATTTATTTATTTTTTATTTTTTAATATTTACATGTTTTTATTATTTTATTGTTACTATATTATGTAAATTTAAAAAAATATTTACTTTAAAATTTATATTTTGCATTTATTTTACATGAATATTTGTATGTGTGTGTGTGTATATATATATTGTTTAATTTTTATATAATTAAAATTAATTCAAAATAATTTTAAATGATATATTAATAAATAATTGCATAACTTTTTCATTGGTTTATAAATTCAATGCAAACAAATTAAGTTCATCGTACAATTAATCACTTAATAATTTCTTCATTTTCTTCTTGTACAATTCTTTGGGATTTCATTCATTGTATCATTTTGATTATTAACTTATTTTCTGATCTTTTTTTTTAGTTGACTACACTTTTATTTATACTTCATTACATCTACCTTTTTCAAGATGTTGGTAATTGTTTCCTTTTTCCCTTGAGTGACACTCCCACACTTCGGTCTTCACTAAATTACGAACATGTATTTGATGATGATGATATGTATTTACCTAGTATTCTTAATTCACTTTGAATCCTTATCCTGCTAAATCAACATCGATGACCCTCCCTTCTTGTTTACAACATTTCTCTTCCTTCTTTAGTGCTTCCCAAGCATGCAAAAATATGAATTTTTCTTACTCAATCACATGATATAGTTCCATGACTATTTTTCTTATCAGTTTCATTTAAATCACTTTCCCTCCCATGTAAAATTTGTTCATAATACCCTAGGAACTTCAAAACTACATGAGATAATTTGCCCCAATGGTCTTGCACTACTTGTTTATTTAATTTTGTTTGTTCACTCGAATCACGGAAATTGTAATAAAATTCTTCAAGGCATCTTTAGAAATTGTTGACGATTTGATCATTTCCAACTACAACATCTTTACTAATGTTGAGTTTACGTAGCAACATATCATCTTTGACTATCTGTCGAGTTTTTAGGATGCTTGTAATTAGTGTTTGCTTATGTGTTGGCATTTCTTGAGTGCAATATTTAGAAAATTCTATGATGAGTATATTACTTATCGAAGTAGGGATAACACTCCCATATTAGTTTGATGATTGTTGACCAACAGTAGTAGAAATTGGACATGATGGATTATAGATTTGGAAAAACAATGGTACATATTAGGTAAATATGAATAATTGGCACGGCTCATTCTAGAAAAAATTGATTGGGGGTCATGGATTTTTATTGACTTCATCATAATCATTAGATGAAAGTTTTAAGAAATCGAAGAATAGATAGAACAGTGGGACATGAAAGATCCATTTTTTTTTTGAGAATGAAAGATCCATTTTTAAGTTAGGAAAGTTAGAAATGTTAATGGATTGAATGTTCTTAGTTGCCAAAATTTGCATTTACTTACCAATATTTATAGACTATATTCATATGCAAAGTTATTCCCTATAGAAGTATAGAACTATCAACTATCTCTGCCAAAATTTACATGCTTGGTATTCTCTACAGTATTATTCTCCACTAATATTCCCTGCCAATATTCATAACCTTTATCTAATGATCATGATGAAGTCAATAGAGCATGCAAATATTAATAGAGAATAGTGACAAGGGATAGTACTTGATAGGGTTGTAGGCCAAGAATAGTGACTAGAGGTGGTCGGGAAAACTGTAGACAAGGTCCTGTCATCATGGCACTAGCAGTAGTCTTTAGTATAAATAAGACCTCTCTCCAGTAACTTAGATCAACTATAACTTGTACTATCTTAACACAGTAAATTTGATGATAATGATAGTTTCTTATCATTAGACCAACTATCATTTCTTTTTGGAATAAGCAATGTCAATTATCCATATTTATCTAGTATGTACCACTATTTGTCCCCAACCTATCATCTATCATATTCAATTTCTACTATTGTTGTTCAACAATAATTGAACCAATATTGGAGTACTCCCCCTACTCCTGTAAGTAATGTACCCGTGCCTGAAATTCCTGAATATTCCACTCAAGAAATGTCAACCAGCAAAAACCATTACAAGCATCCTGAAAACTCAATGGATAACCAAGGATGATATGTTGCTATGTATTGCATGACTCAATATTAATAAAAATGCTATAATTAGAAAAGATCAAACAGATAATACTCTAGTGAAGCATTGAGGAATTTTATAACAATTTCCGTGACTTGAGTGAGCAAGCAAAACAAAATAAACATGCAGTGCAAATCGTTGGGCAAATTATATCATGCAGTTTAATGTTCACAGGGTGTTTTGAACAAATTTTACATCTACGTGAGCAGTTTAAATGAAGTTGATAAAAAAACAGAGCCATAAAACTTTATCATATGATTGTGAAAGAAAATTTCATACTTTTGCATGCTTTTTAGGAAGCGCTAATGAATAAAAAGAAATGATGTAACCAAGAAGGCAAGATCATCGATGATGGCCTAGTCAAAGATAAGGGTCCAAATCAAACTAAAAAGACTGTGTCAGGTAAATATACATCATTATCATCGAACATATATTCGCAAGCCAGTGAAGACCCTAAATGTGGGAGTATCTATCCCTCATCTCATGGAAAGGGATGCTTGTAATGGTAAAAGGAAACAATTACCAACATCTAAAAATTTGGAAGAACAAATTGAAAGGCAATTTACATAGAGATGGAAAATGTAGATGTCATGAAGTAGAAACAAAAAACTTTTTTAAAAAACATATTCAGCAAAAAAAAAAGGGTTAATTATCAAGTTGATTCAACTAGATACATCAACCATGAATGGAACCCAACAAAATTGTACAAGAAGCAAATGAAGAAATTATTAAGTGATTAATTGTATGATGAAATTAATTTGTATGCATTGAATTTATGAATCAATGAAAAAAAATTGCAATTATTTATTAATACATTATTTAAAATTATTTTGAAACAATTTCAACTATATCAAAAATAAAAATATATATACAAATATTTATGTAAAGTAAATGTAAACAAAAATGCAATAGTAAAAAATTTAAAGTAAACAAATATTTTTTTGTAATTAAATAATAATTTATTTTTAATTTACATAATACAATAACAATAAAATAATAACATATTTAAATATAATAAATAGCTAAAGACCTTGTGGTCTAGTGGCATCCGGTGTCCCGGTTAACACTCCCACATTAATGATGGGAGTGGGTTCGAGCCTCAGTGGAGTCAACTGTTGACTCAAAAAAAAAAAAAAAAAAAAATATATATATATATATATATATATATATATATATAATAATAAATAATAGAGCAGCATTTGGCAAGGTGAGGCCAAAAGGGCTAACATTTTCAATTTTGGATTGCAAACGTCAGGTGTTGTTGTATTATTTTATTTTATTTTATTATTTTTTTAAAAATCTTGCCTGGCTTTGCCATACAAGAATGCCATGGTCTAAGAACACTAAGCCACAAAACATAGCAGGTCGAAATTGCACATACAAGAATAATGAAGTCATTGGTGTGCCTATTTTCATCCTCAATGTCCCTATCTGAATGGTCTCCACGATTTTCACTGTATGAAGAACAAAATAAATTAAATACGATACTTCAAGGAAACATCAATTTCCATCTTAAAGATACAGTATTCTTAATTCTGTCTGTTTAGATCATTTCATAATAGATACCTTCTTCCTATGACGAATCGTACAACTATACCATTTTCCTCCTCCAGTTTTTTTAGAGCACTGCCTGCATAAAATAGCATATAATGAGGGGGATACACAATTGATGAACTTAGCCAATAAAACTGGATCTTTTCAAATGTTTGCTTCGATAAATGTCAAGACTGCAACTATCATTCTATCAATGAGATAAATGCCTCAACCTTATTCCTTAACCACATGTTGCAGAGATAGACAACTTTACCACTTAAGATTACACACCAATTAGAGAACAAATATGCTTTATGCATCAAATGCAGTGGCTGGACTTTTATCTGCTAAAGGATTATCAAAGAAATAAAAGGCACAAGGTATAAGTGCTGTACCAGTTGGCATCCAAGCTCTACGAATTGCTTCTCTGTTTTTCCTGCGGTCAAACTTTGTAATGATCCCTAAAACCGCCAGAAGTTTTTTCTTTGAATGATTCCCACTATTATCTGGGACACGATTTGACACAAAACCTTCTTGCTTAGCTTTTTCAAGCTCCATATGAAGTGCACCTAGCCTCTTCTGTTGTTCCCTGGCACAAAAAAATATTATTTCCCCAACTATAATGCTCTATAGTATGAGTCCCAAAGAATCCCCAACAATTTAAAACAGCAATTTACTAAAAATTTTACCTGCAAGCAATGAGTTTCAAAGTATCATCTACAGAAATCGATGAATGGCCCTGAAAAAGAATGACAGCCGCATTGTTTGAATTGCCAAAACAAATTATCAAATTTATACAGTCAATCCCCACAGAAATATTGCCTTATTGGAAATATACTAATCTGAATATCTGATTGGATGCAGAGAAGTAAACATGGTCAACAAAGTAGCTTTATCTACGCAAATAAATGTAAAACACTAGTATTAATAAGTGACAACAACGGATTATCATCATAGAACACAAAATATCTTCACCAAAAAAATAATAATCAGTAAAAGTGATACCTGACCCGTTCTCCTGTCTAGCTCCGTAATAAGATAAACCCTACTCTCCGCGTCCTGCCACAATCTATCCACACCACATTTCCACAAATCAATCGCCTTAGAACTTAGAAGTAAACAAAATCATAGTGTCCATACATGTGAGTACAATGCCTATGTGTGTATAGAACAGAGAGAGGGAGAGGGAGAGGGAGCTGACCGGCCGGCGACATAAAGAGAAGCCATAGCGGCAAACATTGAGAGCATGAGAAATGAAACTCGAGATCCGAAACTGGGGCCGGAATAGACCCGATTAGTGGATCCCCGGCCGGCCATTGCAATCCCCGGCGACGTCGTTTTAGCCTTCAATCTTACTTAACGGCACCAGAATTCGATATTTTCCGATTCGGAATCAGCTTTTAGGTGGGAGACGTGCGGAGAAGGAACAATGAGATTGAGAAGTTGGACCAACAGCAACAAGCGAGTAGTGTAAACTGTACAGTAAACACTGATGTACCTTTCTGCAGCTTGCGGTTTTTATAATTACAGAGTATTTGAATTTGAATAATTTTTTTTAAGACAAAATAACATTTTTAGTCCCTCGAGGCAAATTTTGGTGTGGAACGCCCATCAAAATGACGTCGTTTTGATTAATGAAAACAAACGGGTTTAAACGGCCTCCGTTCCACGTAACTACAGTTTCCATTCAAGACAACTGCAGTTCCCTTTCAACACAACTGCGATTCATTTTCGATATAATGCATTTTCATTCAACATTATACACTCAAATACGTGAAATTGTTATTCAGTTTCCTTTTAACAAAACTACAATTTTTTTTATAAGACACTACAGTTTCCTTTCAACACAACTACAATGTCATTTCGATATAACTACAATTCCATATACACCAAAAAATGTGAAACTATTATTCAATATCAGTTCAACACAACTGCAGTTTCCTTTCAAAACAACTGCAGTTCCATTTTGATATAACTGCAGTACCAAAAAATGTGAAACTGTTATTCAGTATCAACTCAACACAACTGCATTTCCCTTTCAACACAACTGCAGTTCCTTTTCGATATAACTGCAGTACCCAAAAATGTGAAACTGTTATTCAATATCAGTTCAACACAATTGTAGTTTCCTTTCAACACAACGGTAATTTCATTCGATAATAGAAAAACAAATGTGAGACAATATCTTTTGAGATGAACAGTAGGTCTGTAGTATCAGTTACGAAGCTCTGTTCTGTAGTATCAGTTACGAAGCTCTGTTATGACTAACGGCTGCCGTTTCTCCCACTTACTGAAACGACGTTGTTTTGTGACTATGATCCACCGTATATCGACTGCTCGATATTGATCATGTCATAGACTTACTTTTTAAATTAATTGATGATGTAGATTTAATCCTTCAAATTTGGTCTCTTAGTAATTAAAGTCACCACTTAATGAAATAGTAGATGTGGTTCTCAAGTATTGAATCTATCACTTTAATAATAATTGAGAAATACGTAGTAAATATATATCATAGCCATGATAATTGATGGGCCTAAGGTCATGGGCATATTGGGCTTGGGCTTGGGCTTGGGTTGTTAACTTGGAGCTGTGTAATTGAAGGCTTGGGGATCAAATACATGCATGGAGAAGGGATTTGGGGGAACATGAGTGTTGAGCTTGGGTTGCTAATTTGGAGTTGGGTAATTGAAAACTTGGGGGTCAAATTGCAAAGAGAAGGAGTTTGGGCAAATTATTGTGTGAACCATAACAAAAAGTACATTTTTTATATACTAAAAGCACATTATTCGTGTACTAAATATACATTATACAAAATAATGTACTTTCAGTATTCAAATAATATATTTTTCTTAATACAATGCACATTTTTAATATATTAAAAGTACATTATTTGTGTAATAAATGTATATTATTTGATAGTATAATCTACATAGCTGCATAAATCATGATCCACACAATAATATATGGGATTTGGAGGATCAAGAGGTAAAATGGAAGAAGGGTATCTCTGTTCTCTCAGCCCCACTGCTTTGGAATAAATTCTTCTAGAATTTCTAAAGGATGTCTCTATTCTCTCTGCCCCCTCCCCTCCCCTCCACCAGAATATAATGCATTCAAATGGTTTCAATCTCTCTCATGAAGTCCTTTGGAAGGAGGAAAACTCCCATAAGGGAAAACTTGAAGAATACTTTTCAAAAGAATCTCATACGAAAGGAATTTGTGGTTCCAGCTTTGGATACGGTTCATAATCATACTCTTGATAAACTCTAAAATTTGGTTTCTATTTCTTTCCACCAGCATAGGTAGACCCAGATAATTGTCATTCTCTCCCATAATCCCAACTCTTATAACCTGGCTCACTAATATCACGTTTGGTCCACGGAATGAATTTAGAAAGAATATGAATTATATTTCATAGGGAACGAAATAGGTAAGGAATAGAACATGAATTGTATTCTATTATTTGGTTGCTGGAGGAATAGGCTTTAGGAATTGTATTCCAACGTTTGGTTGGTTAAAGGAATAGAAATGGAATATATGTTTAAAAGACATAAACACCCTTATACAAAATATATTATTATTATTATTATTATTACTACTACTACTATATAATATTTTTATATAATATTATTCTATAGCAATTACAATATTAAAAAATGAGAAAAAAAATATTCATATAAATAACAAACAAATTTAAAGAGCATTTAATAATATTCAGAAGTGTCTTTCCTTATTTTACAGGGCGTTTGGTTGGGAGGAGGGAATTAGGGTGGAAAAGAATTGTAATTCGGTGGAATTAATAATTCAATGAATAAAGTAGGAATTGAAATTACAGTGTTTGGTATGCAAAAATAGGAATACAGGGAATTGAAAGGTAAGAAGTGACAAAATGACTAAAATGCCCTTATGTTGTGGTAGATGTTGTAGTAATAGTAGTAGTAATAATAATTCTTTAAAATAATAATAATAATAATAAGTATAATAATAATAATTCATTCAAATAATAATAATAATAATAATAATTTCAAAATAATAATAATAATAATAATTATTATTATTATTATTATTTCAAATTAAAAAAAAAAAAAAAGGACAAAGGGTATGAGAGGAGGGGCAAAATTGTCTTTACACCAACAAATTGCCCCTCATCTCCACCGAATTGCAATTCATGGGGGGTACCCCATGAATTGCAATTCATCATTTGGAAGGAATCGCAAATTCCCTCTAACTAAACACTATAGTTTGGGAATTCACTGAATTGTAATTCCCCCCAAACTACATCCAACCAAACAGGCCATTAAGGAGTCTTCCTGCAACAAATGATTAGATATTCAAGAGTCCTAATATTATTATAAAATGTGATGGGTTTATCCTAAGCAGAATACAAGTTCTACACAATACACACCATTCTTCGTACAAATTAAATTCTAATACTTCGAATGATTAAATATCTTGTATTAAATTCTGCCTTGCACCAAGGTAACGCTTGTTTGTGCGCTCAATGGGCAGTTTATCATAGGCCTTGAATGATTTCATCTCGTCGGAGATCTTCACAAGTTCAACGGATGGCTTCTCCCTGGTAATTGGCAAGTATGGACCCTGGACTTGGGTTGCAGTTGCAAGTTCATCCGCAGATGAATCACCGGCCTTAATGTACTCTTCTATACATTACTAAGTGGTGAATCTTTAAAAGGGAAGAACAATTTACTGTATGGTTAGAAAGGAAATTAATTTATGAGTATTATTTATTGTTGATCAATTTACTTTATGATAATCCTTTGAAAAATGATGTTGTGTGAAATGATTGCTGCAAATTTCATGATACACTGCTTGGTTTTATTTGCCCACGAACATGGATGGATTATTTACTATGTATATACAAAAATTAAATGTCATATACATTCACCACATAAAGTCTACAATAATTATAAAATTAACTAAGTGTTTTTTTTTTTTTTTTACTAAATCCCGTCAATTGTTGATGAACTATAATGAACAACTGAGATCAATTCTCACTTTTTGCAGGAATAGATTGTTCTCATTTAAATCCACCCTATATATAATGCTTGATGAACATTGAACTAACCAAAGGCATGAATCACTTTAGTATGCATTCTTTGGGAGCATCGCAATAAAGGAGTTATTTCACTCTCAACCACCAAATTAATTGGTAGACATGGACAAGGAAGTTATTGATTTGATCATAATAATGATAGTTGATGTGTTGATAAATTGATAAATTGACTATATTTATATTTGAATATTATGTGTTCTTTTTCTTGTAGAATGAGTAGGTTTTGATTTGAGACTTTGTTCTAATATGACTTGAGCTCAAATAAGATAATGGGAAAGTGTCGGTTCACGTCAGGGTCTGAAGGAGGCTGTTACTTTCATCAAGATTGGTCTGGTGTGTAATGATTTAGAAAACATTAAAGAGAAGTTGAGTAAGAAAATTTTCAAAGTAGAAAACTCTTATGTCAAAAACAAAACTTTAGGGGAACTATCTCCGCGTCACCCAAAAAAAAAACGTCCACGTGTTGCTTGGAGCCCATCAAAATATGCTTCAATTAAAAGTATTCAATTATATTTTTACAAGAAGAAAAGTCAATCCCTTTTGCCAAAAGGCTCAAAAGAAAACTGATCTTTAATGAGGATTTAACTTCAAATCATTCCTCAAATTTTTTTTATAGATTTAAAAGTTTACTTTAGTAATGAAACTTTTGCAGATTTATAAGATGCCATTAGTGATGAAAAACTCAAAATGCTCAAACTTTTGATAAATTTTTCACTTAACATTTATCTATTTTGGAATTTAGCTATTTGCCAAACAACGAGCTTCTATTTGTAATATCCAAATTGTGACTAATATTTTTGAACTTTTGACAACATCAAATGTTCCTTAAAAAAAAAAAAAAAGAGGCGATATTGACTCTTTATGCTTTAGTAGGTTGAAAAACTAGTTTTGAACAGATACTGCATTATAACTCAATAGTAGTCAAAAAAAATATTCCTTTAAAAAAATGGTTCAACCTTTAATTTGATGCTTTGTAATTATATCGTTGTTCAAAGTCCTTTTGCTAATGGACTTTGAATTGAAATTACACTATTATTCCGAAAAGACTTTTGAAAATGTAGTCTTTTGAATGACTACAATATCTATCTCACATATTAATGTAAAGGGTAATACTTGTGTGAGACAGTTTCAGGGGTCTCAATTTGTGAGACGGATCGAGACGTTGATTAATGGGTAGATTCGACCCGTCTCACCGGTCGTAATGGATCAAATATTTGATTAATGAGTCAGAACTTTAACCTCATTAATTAAAGATTCGACTCGTCTCAGTGTCTCACACCAGTTTTTGCCTCATAGTAATAATAATAACAACACCTAACAATAAGGGAAAATCACAATTTTGATCAGTCAATTGTTTCCCAATTGTTAATGCAGTTTCTAGTTTCAATTTCAACTAATTTGATCATCGAATTGTTTAAAATTTTGTAAATTAAACTCTTCCGAAGGGATCAAAACGGTAATTTTTCCATTTTTACAATTTCATTAATTTGATCATCGAATAGTTTAATTGATTAAATTTTAAACAATTCGACAATCAAATTAGTTGAAATTAAAAACTAAAGATTACATAGATAATTGAAAAACAATTGAGGGATGAAAATTGTGATTTCCCTTAAGCAAAAAACTTTGTTCTTTTCTCTCCCATTTTCCATTATAGGAAAGCAAAAGTAAGATTTCATATACAAAGGTCTTTTTTGGTTAACACCGTTTTGACAAAATAATAATAATAATAATAATAATAATAATAATAATAATAATAATTTTTTGATCTCATTAGCAAAACGCTAAAAATTAGCCTAAACGGTGCTCTAATTAGAGTTTCAAGTTTGTAGTTTTGAATTTTCTGCAAAATACCAATACTATTGCAAAAGGATTCAACAAGAAAGAAGAAGAACAAGAAAGTCTTTCAGGTATTTTCCCATGTAACAATATTAGTAATTGAGAAAGATAATATGAATGTATTATTCCCTAATCAAAGCCTTTAAATTGCTTTCTAAAAAAAAACCTTTAAATAAGCTAGAACACAATAACAGAAACAAAGTCAGAAACCTGTAAATCTGTTAGAAAATAGGATCACTAAAGAATATGAACTAATCTAGACTAGTTTAGAAAATGAAATAAAAAATACTTTAATAAAGAAAACCAGAAAATTATTCTAACACATTCTTACATTTACATCCCATATGATGTGGGACAATATTGAATGAGAAGTAAAATAAAGAGGAGTGTTGAGGCTCCTCTTTGATTTCCTATCTCTTTAGGAAGAGTTGGTACAACTTTTCTTCATTTCCAGAGTTTTCTTTATCTTTATTATTGATTTCAATAATTTTCAATTAATAGAAAACCTTTTTATTTCTTCCATGTGAGACAAAGAGTACGGAAAGTAAAGATTTTACTAAACTTCAAAACTTCTTTTACATTAGGAATACATTGTGGATTTGCGGTGGTGCAATGTTTAATTATTTAAGGTTGTGTTTGGTTCATGGAATTAGATACAAGGAATGTGAGTGAAAATCATACACATTTGGTCGTAGCATAAATCCACATACAAATACCTGGAGTATTTCGAGGTTATCGAACCACAGGGAAGTGGGGTATCAAGCACTAGTTACTAATTATATTCGCAAGAAGCTATTCCTACGTTAACAATGGATGATTATCTATGAATATGCAAACAAGCTAAATAAAACAAGGCAAACGGGTTTTTGTATTCAAAGAGGTAAAAGCGGGATTTTTGGGAGTTAAAGTGTTTAATCACCTAGTGCCAATCTAAAGTGAAATAATTATTTGAGTTAAACAAGTGTGAAGAATTGCCATCTAAAAGGGAAAGGTTACTCTCGTAACTCAAACCCAAAATACGGTAATTGGAATACTCACTCTCGTGAGCTATTCACAATATATCCCTTAACCAAATTGTCCTCTCTCGAGGTACAATAGTCAAGTGCAATTGCGGGTGCTCTTTGATTCATAGACAAATCTAGCAAGGATACAAGTAATCATATGCATCTAACTACAAGTATCAACAACATAAATCACAATTGCAACACAAGCAATAAACCCAAATAGATATTTCATTAAAACAAATTAAGAACTAGGCACATAGGTTCATAAACATCATAAACACTTTTATACCCAAAAATCCCAAAAGAAAGTTTAGCCTAACATGGCTAAAATAGATCCAACAAATATTCAATAAAGTTCAAAATAGAAAAGAGAAAGGAAGATATTCTCCCAAATGATGCCTCCAAGCTCTTTTCTTTGATCTCCTTTCCAAAAGTTGTGATGATTTCTTCTTTGGCTTTTGGAGATGATGAAGCTTCTATTCTTTGTTCTTTTTCCGTCTTTTTCTGACAAGAACCAGCAGCCAACAGGTAGGGTTTGGGGAGAAATGAAGCCTTAAATAGTGGGATCCAAAACAGGGACAAATATGGAATTTTGTTCGGGGATGAACAGTGTCCTGGGCTGGATTCTCGACGCGTCGAGAATGAAATGGCGAAAAATCAATTGCACACTGGAAGGTCTCGACGCGTCGAGAATCTGCGGTGAACAGTGCACTTCGGTCCCATTTTGACTTCTGAACACTTTTGATTCCTTTGCATTGCCTTTTTGCTCCCAAATGGTTATAATGCAGCACTAAACACATCAAAGACACTCAAACCAAGCATTATACCACTTTAAATAAAATAACAAGGAAAAAGCATTGGAGACAACATTTTAACACACAATTAACTATAAAACCTAAGTAAAAACACAAGTAAAATAGGTACAAATGAGAGTGTATCAACATTGTTTGGTTGACAACTTTCGGAAATACATGTATAGGATTTAATTATGCTTATAATTATAAAATTCGATCATTATCTAACTTAAACCCGATATCATTCCATTAATTCAGTCTTATCCTGTCCATTTCATCGTATTCGCATTTCGTAACACCCTCACTACATAAGGTTAGTACTTTTAGATTTTTGTTTTAATTTTTTGTTCATTTGGATGTTATCATATTAGGACCAATTGCCTTGATTTTTTGTTTTTGTTTTGTTTTGTTTTTTTGTTTTGTTTTTATTTTGTTTTGTTTTGTTTTTTTTGTAAAACTTTATTCCAATTATACTGTTATATATAAAACAATAATATTGGTAACCATTCTAATTCCAGTCTACTACCAAACATGCAAAATATAGTTTCACCAAAACTCAATATTTCAATTGCTAAGTATTTAATTATTACCATGTTGATTCTGATTCTCATGTTTAAATGAAACACGCCCTAAAAGTTCATATTAAACTTTTTCAAGTCGATTTGTACATAGTAAGTTGCTTGAATTTTATGTAAGGTAGTTGAGATAATAAAAATGAATTGAACATTGCTCTACAATATGGCTTTGTACCCTTAATTTTTTTTTTTATTTTGAATATGACCACAGGTTTTCTTGATTAATTTGAACTTTACATCCATAAAATTTTGTTTTTACAATTTGTCAAGATGCATGTCATTTTCCTAAATAATTAGCTTTCGTTGCATGTATTTAGTTCCTTCTATCAAAGGGCTAAAAGATAAAGAAAGTAAATAATGCATATATAGTAGTTCAATTACAATTTACAAATCAAAGGGGCAGCTGGTATGGGCAAGGAAAGTAAAACCTAGGGACTAAGAACTTGCTTGGATTGTAAAATGAAAATAGAAAAATGGCACATTGTTATATCCCACATTGATAGCTAATAAGGATCAAATTTGTGTTTAAACTTTAAACTATATTTAGGGACTCAAATAGATCCATCATTGTGTTGTGATTCAAACCCTCTCCTGGAGAGGCATTGACGTGCAAGGAGGCTTTATCTTAGACAAGAACGAATATATGTAGGACTAGCTAGCCCTCAACGATTGCACCAACCTCATTAGCTCTATTAATTCTTTTTCTTTTAACTTTATCCATAAATTAGCGAACAAACTAGTGTATAAGACACCTTATTCATCAATAAATTTTATGCTCAGTTGTTTTTCAAAAAAAAAAAAAAGATTAACATTTTATTTTTTAAATTAATTTATAATATTCGTCCACACAAACATTTTAGCGTAAACTATTTAATAATTAAATACAATGCTTTTACCAAATTAATATTACTGGGGAACTCTAATTTTTTTTACCACTAAAAATAGTTAAAAATGAGAATTTATAGACATAAACAACATTTTCAATTATTTTTTGAGTACTACCGCCTCTGTTATAATGTAGTATCTGTTCATAACTACTTTCTCAACCTACTGAATCACAAAGAGTCAACAGTTGTCTCCACTGAGACTCGAACCCACTCCCAAAAAAAATAAAATTTCTCCACCTTTAAGATGGTTAAAATACACAAATTTCCAGCAGTTAATAAACTAATAGGTTCTAGTTTGCTTTTCGCTCACGTACCATGCATGTGGTTCCCACTAACCAAATTGAAAGATAGTTGGCAACCAATTCTACTTTATAGATTATATAATAAAAAGTTTCGCAACCTTCCAAATAAATCAAATAGTTAGCTCACTAATCACAATATTTTAAGTTTAATTTTCTATAAGAGTTGCTTATATATTGACTTGAGTCGGTTAACTATAAATAATCTAAATTGATTTAGGTTAGCTAATTTCTCAACCTACTGAAACAGCCTCTACTGAGGGCTCAAACCCACTCCCATCATTCATGTGAGAGTGTAAACCAAGACACCGGGTGTCACTAAACCACAAGGTCAAAATTGATTTACCTATTTTGATTATTTTTCAGTTAGTCACAAGGCAATCTCCGCTTAAAGTGCATATTCAAGTTGAGACCACGCAAGCTTTTTATTCGTAACCAAGAGGTTATATAATGTTAGGTTGAAAATCATTTTCATAGAAAATAAAATAAAATAGATTCAAATCATACTATATATACGTACATGATCAAAACAATTACTAAGGATATTCTAGATTCCTCATAGTACAGTACGTTATAACTTTTTTACTGTATATAATTGTATGATAATGATAGTGGCGTGACTTAACATTAATATTTCATTAATACATTTAGTACATGCAATCATGCATCTTGCAATGTTGCATGAATATATGCACGTTATACAACTTTGATGTTTATATATATTTATTATTCTTAACTTACTCAATGATTTCTATAAAAGAGATCTTAGGTCCGAATCTCATCTTAATTAGAGTTGACATAATTGTTAAACATATATTACAAATATGTTAGAATGTATTAAAAAAATATAATATAAAATTAGATCATTATCTTATGTAGCTACATTTACAACTTATTATTAAAAATGCTAATGTAGGGCAATAGAACATCGTGACACACTTGACGCATCGAAAATATTTCGAGACTACAACAATATTGTAGTTAATCTTGCAAATTCAGAAAATGAAGAAATTTTAAAAATAGCGACGGTTGCAGTATTCATTGATCTTGTATGTAAAATACTTAGGGTATGTTTGGTTCATGTATTTAGCTATCAGGAATGAGAATCAAAGTCATTGTTATTGTTTGGTTGACAGGTTTCTAGAGCACTACTATGTGATTTGATTATCCCCTTAATTAGAGAACTCATTCCCTAATAAAATAAGGGGTTCATTCCATTATTCCCCCTCCTAATTGGTAATTTAATTTTTAAGTTTGGATAGTGCTTTTAGATTTTTGTTTTTATTCTTTTGTTCATATTGGTGCTTTGGATGTCTTTATATTACAATATCTTGATTTTTTAATACATAACCAACCAACAATATTTGTAATCATTCCAATTTCACACTACTACCAAGCATGCAAAATACTTTCACCAAAACTCATTACCATTACCAAGTATTTGATTCTCATTCCAATTTCAATTCCCATATGCGAACCAAACACACCCTTATTGTGCATCATTTAAATGTATTAGAACTAATATAAATTTACAATTCATTCCATATTCTAAACTCAATCTGTATAGATTAATGGGAAAATAGAATTAACCTTAACAATAAAAACACTCGGTTCCTTGCCTGACTTAAAGGTCATGACTAGAGGCGGCATTGTGGATTCGCATAATAGGAATAAAGGTCTTTACAAAAAAAAAAAAAAGGAATAAAGATTTTAAAGCACAAATATGAACAAAAATAAAAAATAAAAACAATATGAACAAAAACACTTGGTTCCTAATATAAACCTTTATTCCTATTATAAAATATTATTGATTAGAGCTGCCCATGCGGTATTAGAACTAATATAAATTTACAATTCATTTCATTTTCTAAACTCAATTTGTCTAGCTTAAGATTGGTTATGTATGAACCTATAATAGGAATAAAGGTTTTAAAAATACAAGAACAAAAAATCAAGACAATTTATTTTAATATAAAGACATCTAAAGCACCAATATGAACAAAAAAAAAAAAATCTAAAAGCACTAATCCAAACTTAAAAATCAAATTACCAATTAGGAGGGGGCATAATGGAATGAAATTCTTATTTTATTAGGGAATGAGTTTTCTAGTTAAGGGGTAATCAAATCTTATAATAATGTTCTAGAAATCTGTCAACCAAATAATAACAATGACTTTAATTTACATTCCCGATAGCTTCATGAACCAAACACACCCTAGAATCAACCTAAAAGATTGAACTAATAGGCTGAATTTACAACAATTATTACATTTTTTTAGGACAGTCGATCACCCACTATGGAAGTAGTCTACGTAATTATATACCAAATTAAAAAAGATTAGTTGTCCTTTTTATGACAATATATCAACCATAACGCTGTTGTTTAATTATAGCGCGGGGGTTAGTCATAAAAAAGACAAAAAGTACAATTACATTATTTCAAAAGTGTATATTATTAAGCGAATATTAAATGAGCTCGTTTGTGAATATTATTAAACGAACACTAAATGAGTTTGTTTATAAACATTATTAAATCAACACTGATAGGAAATATATTCCGAATATACGGCCTTAAGTATTTTGTACGTAGATGAATACGAGTACGGGTACTAACCCTATAAAAGGGACCTTAACCTTGCATGTTAGGGACTTTTTTTTGGCTCCTCTCTCATTCTCTCTAGATGAACCCAAGAAACTACTCTCTCTCCCTATTCTCTCTACATGATTACAGCAAGATGAATAAAAGAGTTTTCTTGGGCTAAATTCTCTCACTGGATCTGTGTTTTACATATATTGTTATGCATCTAAGTATATTGAAAGCATTTTGTACTATCAAACACAAACGAGTTTGTTCACGAGCCGCCTATAAATATTCAAACTTTGTTCGTTTATTAACCGAACTCTAAAATTTGTTTATTTATATTCGTTTACCTTAACAAACGAACATAACAAATGCTTACTGAATACAAACACAAATAGTTTACTGAAAACTCTGTTCGCTAACAACCCTACTTGCCTCTCCCCTCGATGAGGTGGGTTAGGGTCATTTGAAATAGGGATTGCGAAAATGTGAGCTTGACGCGCAACGTGCGGCCCCGACTATTTAAATTAGGGGAAAAAAAAAAGATTTAATACTACACAAACAAGGATCATACTAAAATGAGAACAAACCAAAAAAAGTTGACACAAAATAGAAAACTTTTGAAAATTAGATAAAAAGAGAAAAAACTCATTTGGCAAATGAGTTTCTTGTCAGATTATTTTATTTTTTTCGCGGTCAAACAGACACGCAAGTGAGACTTGTGTGTCTCCACTTGCGTGTATGTGATTGTGATTTAAAAAAAAAAAAATACAAACACGAAAATTCGTGTCTCTTTGACCGCATAAAAGAAATTATCTACAAGAAATTCATTTGTCAAATAAATTTTTCTCTTTTTATCCCGTATTCAAAAGTTTTCTATTTTTGTCAATTTCTTTTGATTTTTTTTTCACTTTAGTCTTTAACCCACACAAGTAGAAGGTTGTGTCTAGTCATCTACTAACCTGGGCATACATATTTGTATACATTTTGCACCTTTAAATTTCCTCACACCTCAAACTGCTCTTTCCGTGCACAGCCTTGCCAACCGTTATTACTGTGTGTGGATCACGGTCCAAAAGCGACATCATTTTATGTATTTTTTTTTATCAAGACCCACTACAACATATATTTTTATAACTCATAATGTACATTATTCTAAAACATGATGTATATTATTTTAACGCATAAAATACATTATCTTATCCTAGAAGTTTCATTATTCTCACATAAGATATGTTATTCTAACACATAAAATATATTATTATAACGCATAAAGTATATTATTCTAATTCATAAAATTCAAAAATATCGTTTTGGATCGTGGTCCATACAGGTACACAATAATTTGCCAACAACCTCGAGGCGCTGATATATATTGGTAGATAAGACCAAGAGTTTCAACGTTGTCATGAGTGTTTTTTTTTTTTTTTTCAACGTTGTCCAAAAAAAAAAAAAAAAACGTTGTCATGAGTTCGTATCAAAGTCACCTGTACAACTCACTGTACTGTCCAAGAAAAGGTGCAAGAATGTTTAATTCCTTCCATTATATACTTTCAATTATTGTACTATCCTAGGTAATTTTGTTTGCTGTAAAACTTATTGCATGAACCATGACAGGAATTATTCTCATTTTCACTAATGATTTTCAAAATATATGCATTATTTATTAATCATAATTGTAATGGGTTGTTCAATTTTTTTTTTTTTAAAAAAAAAAAGCTTCTCAAAAAAAAAAAAAAAAAAAGAATTCCAACCCGCATAGAATGAGTTAGAATCACATGAACTTTAGCCCCTAGGCTTCGCGAGTCAACCCTCAAAACTTTATAAAAAATTAAACTTACAGTGAAACAATTCGACACACGTAGTATGAAACATGTTCCATGGTATAATCAACCCTACATGCACCTGGTGCAATATAGCTATTGGAACAATTGAATACTGCCAAAATAGAAAAAAGTTGTAATTTTGTCCATAATTTTTCCAAAATTTTTCCAAATAGAACAAAATACTTTTTTAAGGGTTTCGATAATAAGAATGTCACTTAATGGGAAAAATTGTAATCATTTTGTCCATAACTTTTCCTGATAAAATAAAATAATTTATTAATCTCTAGTTCATTTGAACAATTTTTTTTAAAGACTCGATCCATAACTTTTCCTGATAGAATAAAATAATTTATTAATCTCTAGTTCATTTGAACAATTTTTTTTAAGACTCGAAATAAAAGATTTTGAAAAGATAGTGTTTGTTTTATACTTTTTTAATATATTTTTAATTTAAAGAATCAATGTTTCACCACTAGAGTTCAATCATGTGACCATTCATTTGGAATGATAATAGATGTGTAATCACACCACATAGTAGTAGGCTTTAAACAAATTATTAAGGAGTAGAGAATAAAATATGTTGGTCTTGTTTGATAACATAGTTAGCTTATCAACCAATTCAATTTTGACTTATTTAACCACTATTAGTTGTTTGGCTTGGTTAAACAATCAATATGAGTGTTTTGATTAATTAGCATTTTGTAACAGCTTATTGCTTCATAATGTTAAAATTCAAAAAACTACTCAAAACAGTTTTTTGAGAAAGTCATTTTGCATGTAATGAGCTATCAGCTAATTTAACAAATATTTTTCTACAATCAATTAGTGTTATCAACTCTAGTCAAACTCATTAACTCAATCAACTAACAGCTATCAACTAACAACTATTTACTAAACACTCCCATTATTAAAAAACTTTTCTATTTTTTTTAACATTTTCCATTTGAACAAATTTTTCTTTATTTCCATCTTTCTTCTTCTTTTTGAAAAAAACAAAAACTTTTTTAACAAAATACATGATAGTAGTTTCCAAATAAGAAAAGAAGAAAGCGGAAAGAAACACACTTCTTTTAGTGGAATCCAACGAATCAAAATGATTACCTACATTTACTAATTAAACATATGATAAAGTGTACGGCCATTATTAATATGATAATATCCAATTAATTAATTATTGCGTGTACAAATTCAACAGCTAACCAACAATGTTCAGCTACCTACTTTGCATGCAGGTTTTATAAACGCCAGTAGTTTCTTCATTTCTTGGTAAGCTTGGATCATAATCTTCTTAAGAAACTCAAAAAAAAAAAAAAAAGATGTTTCTAGCAGAAGATTTGCTTTGCAAACCCCATGTTTTCATGTGATTTATTTAAGGAATTTAAAGAAGTAAGTTATGTAATCTTGTTTTAGTATTTGTATATCTTTCTCTAAATGAATTTTTCATGGTTATTTTGAGCAAAAATTCAGTCTTGAATTGAAGTTGGGTGTTTGAAAAGATTTAGTAATTTCTTTCTTTGTAAGCTCAGCTCAGAAGATATGTAAAAATGGCTCCATGATGACAGTTTTTAAGATCAGAAAACTAATTGTTGTATGTTTAATTTATATTTCTTGGATCTGTAACTAATCATTATACATGGTGGATATTAGTTGGATACTTACTTCATCAGAAATGTTGATAAGCAATATAATCTGCAAACTTCTTTCATCATTGTTTTTCATGTTATTTTTCATTAGAGTTTCAAGAATCTGATATTCTTTTTTTGAGTACTATTGACTCTGTTACAATGCAGTATCTGTTCAAGAATCTGATATTATTAGTTGCATTATTTTGTGTTTGGTTTTGTTACGGGCAGAGAATAGGAAACCATGGATCTGTGGCAAGTTTTCTGCGGAGAAAAGGCGTGTAGTATCTGCATCGGCCACATACTGATCATTTCTGCAAATGTTTTGCTTCTGCTATTTCTTGCATATCTGCACTACTCTCACAAGCTTTCGTCGAGAAAGAATTTGGTGTCTGGAACTGCAAGCAACTCGAGATTGCTGCAGGTGTGTTCCTGCAGTTTGAATGGCGGTTTAGGTGCGGGCTACTTTTGCTTGGCAGTTTGGGAAGTTGTCAAGAATTCGAGTGTTTTACCTCTGCATTCATGGTTAATGTTGGCGTTACAAGGATTCACAATGCTGTTTCTGGGGTTGTCTGTCAGCAAGAAGAAACAGTCCACCTTAATTTCCTCAGTGGTGAAATTGTGCTTTTTGGAGGCCTTAGTGGTTGGATTTCTCTGCTTCTTGTCTATCTGGGAAGTGATTTCGAACAAGGTTGTGTATGTTGAATCAGTTCTCGACATTTTATCGCTTCCCGGGATGGTTCTTCTGCTCATCTCTGCATACAAGGAGGAGCAAAGGATGTCAGAAACAGATGATTGTTACTATGAAGCGCTTGAAGAACAACAGAATGTAACTGCATTTGCAAAAGCCGGGGTTCTAAACAAGATGACGTTTTGCTGGTTAAGCGCGGTGTTGAAGAAAGGCAAGGAGAAAACTCTAGGCGATGGCGACATCCCAGAGCTGAGATCGGATGATCAGGCCGGGACATTGAACTGTTTGTTTAAGGAGCAAATGAACAGACAGAAACAGGCTAATCCTAGTTTTCGGCCTTCTGTTTTCTCGTCGATAGTTGCTAGTCAGCGGAGAGCTCTTATTGTTTCGGGAACATTTGCACTTGTTAAGATCCTGACAGTGTCCACAGGGCCACTGTTTCTTTATGAATTCATAGAAGTTGCAAATGGGAGAGGGGGGTTTGAATATGAAGGCTATGCTCTCACTTTAGGGATTCTTGTTGCAAAATTCATAGAATCACTAGCAGAAAGGCAGTGGTTTTTCAGGACTAGACTGATTGGCCTGCAAATAAGATCACTGTTAACTGCAGCCATCTATGAGAAGCAACTTAGGCTTTCGAACACTGCTAAAACCACTCATTCGCCCGGGGAAATAATGAATTATGCCACGGTTGATGCCTACAAAATCGGGGAGTTCCCGTTTTGGTTCCACCAGATTTGGACAACAGGCATTCAGATTTGTTTTGGACTAGGTACCATGTACTATGCTGTCGGGCTGGCAACGATCCCGGCTGTGCTGTTGGTGGCGCTGAGCGTTTTGGTGAATTCTCCGGTCGCCAAATTACAGCACAAGTATTTGACAAAGCTTATGGTAACACAGGACAGAATGCTGAGGGCTATAACAGAAGCATTAACAAGTATGAAAGTGTTGAAACTCTATGCTTGGGAGATGCATTTCAAGAATGGAATAGAAGGGCTGAGAAAAGAAGAGTTCAGATGGCTAAAATTGGTTCAAGTTCAGAAGGGCTATTACATGGTTCTGTTCTGGTCATCTCCCATCATTGTTTCAGCAGTCACATTCTGGGCTTGCTATGCTCTCCGAATCCCTCTCAACGCTACCAATGTCTTCACATTTCTCGCCACTTTTCGGATCATTCAGGAGCCTATAAGGTCAGTCCCTGATGTCCTCGGAGTATTCATTGAAGCCAAGGTTTCGTTCACCCGGATTCTCAAGTTCCTCGAGGCACCCGAGTTACACAACGAGAAGAAATATCGTGATCAAGAACCAGACTACTCAGTTCTCGTGAAATGCAACCGAATCTCTTGGGATGACTGTTCTGTAACACCAACACTAGAAGGCATAAATCTTTGTGTTAAACCTGGCCAGAAGGTAGCCATCTGTGGAGAGGTTGGCTCGGGTAAATCGACTCTAATTGCAGCAATTCTCGGAGAGGTTCCATTTATCGATGGCACTGTAAGTTCCAAGATCACTTAAATTAAATCAAACAACAAAACTTGGCCAGCTAGCTCTTAACTTTTCTGCAAGATTTCAGGTTCAAGTTCATCATGGGAAGCTCACATATGTGTCTCAAAATGCATGGATCCAAACCGGGACGATTCAAGACAACATTTTATTTGGTTCCATCATGGATCAACTAAAATACGACGAGGTAATCAAGAGGTCTTCTCTGGAGAAGGACCTTCAAATGCTTCCTTTTGGCGACCAAACAGTGATAGGCGAACGAGGAGTTAATCTAAGCGGGGGGCAGAAGCAGAGAGTTCAGCTGGCACGAGCATTATATCAGGATGCAGACATCTATCTACTCGATGATCCATTCAGCGCTGTCGATGCACACACCGCCACAAATTTATTCAACGTAAAACACTCAATCCTTAACGAAAACAAACAAACTGTTCTCATTTTCTGCAAGCTAAAAATGGATTGTTTTTGTCAGGAATATGTAATGGGAGCTCTTTCAAGAAAGACAGTCTTACTAGTAACTCATCAAGTTGACTTCCTTCCAGCGTTCGATTCTATTTTGGTTAGTTCCCCTCTCTTAGTTTCAGCCATTCTTAGAAAGTTTTTGATGAAAATTCACTTTTGTTCACAGTTAATGTCTGAAGGGAAGATCCTAAAAGCAGACACCTATGATCAGTTACTGATCTCTTGTCAAGAATTTCATAGCCTTGTCTGTGCACACAGAGAGACAGCAAATTCTGAGAAGAATGGAGGGTATAGTACACAAAAGAAATCCATAAACCGCGAAGAAGAAAGCATTCAAAACATAATTTCAGAAGATCAGCAAATAGAATCTAAAGGGGAGCAGTTGATCAAGCAAGAAGAAAGAGAAACAGGAAACACTGGTCTAAAGCCTTATAAGCAGTACCTAGGCGAAAGCCACGGCTTCTTTTACCTGTTAGTAGCGATAATCGCCCACTTGGCGTACATGGTTGGGCAGCTGGAGCAGAATCTATGGCTAGCAGCGGATTTGCAGAACCCCGAGATGAGCAAATTGAACCTTATACTCATATACTCAGCCATAGGATTTGGCATGTCATTGACCTTGTTCCTTAGGTCATATGCTATAATTTCCTTAGGCTTAAGGAGATCAATATCTATATTTGCTAAGCTAATGGCCTCTCTTATTCGAGCCCCGATGTCCTTCTATGATTCTACCCCCCTCGGGAGAATACTCAGCCGGGTAAGAATCTATGAACCAGCATAACACTGCCATAATGCTGCAACTTAGAATGGAGCTGATATGATGCAATAAATAATCTTCTGTCACAGGTATCGTTGGATCTGAGTGTCGTGGACCTCGATTTGTCTTTTAGGTTCAGTCAAGCTGTTTCGGCCACCCTGACAACATATTTTAGCCTGGGAGCATTGGCTGCTCTTACCTGGCCAATCTTAATACTCATCATTCCAACAGTTTATGTCACAATCCTCTTACAGGTAGTGTACTAAACACTATGCTTGGCTAAATTAAATCTCGGGTAAAGTTTTAAACCGTTTGTTTTTGTAGAGATTCTACTTTGCAACTGCAAAAGAGCTCATGAGGATCGACGGGACAACAAAGTCTTCGGTGGCTAGCCATCTGGCTGAATCCATTGCAGGAGCAACAACGATTAGAGCATTCGGGGAGGAGGAAAGATTCTGCTCGCAACATATGCACCTTATTGACAAGAATGCAAGTTCGACTTTCCACAGCTTTTCAGCCACTGAATGGCTGATCCAACGCCTCGAAACAATATGCGCGATTGTTCTATCATCCTCGGCTTTAGCCATGACTTTACTCCCTTTCGAAGCCTCTAAATCAGGCAAGTTGCAAACTTTCTCTACACTGATTCAGTAACTTAACTGAAGTAGAATTGCGTTCTCTGATGTTATGAATGGTTGCAGGATACATTGGCATGGCTCTATCGTACGCTCTCTCGTTGAACATAAACCTGGTTTATGCAGTCCAGAATCAGTGCGCGCTAGAAAATTCGATTGTATCAGTGGAACGGCTAGAACAGTACATGAATATTCCCAGTGAGGCCCCTGAAATAATAGAAGGCAATCGACCTGCACCCGAATGGCCTTCCATTGGTAAAGTGGAGATTCATGATCTCAAGGTTAGTCATTCATTAGTATCCACAACAATATGCTGTTTTTGCTCATGATCAGATTGAAAAACAAAATAAAAGATATGATTTCAGGTCAGATATCGAGACAATGCGCCTCTGGTTCTCCAAGGCATTAGCTGCACATTTGAAGGAGGCTACAAAGTTGGGATTGTAGGCAGGACAGGAAGTGGGAAAACAACTCTCATCAGTGCCCTCTTTCGCCTCGTGGAGCCTACCGAGGGCAAGATCATCATAGATGGCCTAAACATCTCTGCAGTCGGGGTCCACGACCTCCGCTCATCCCTGGCAATCATCCCACAAGACCCCACGCTCTTCAGCGGGACAATCAGACACAACCTAGACCCCTTGTCAGACCACACCGATGACCAAATTTGGGAGGTTCTTGCAAAATGTCAGCTCAGAGATGCAGTTCAACAGAAGGATGCTGGACTCGACTCCCCAGGTAAGACTAATTAAGGTTCATTCATACATAATAAACTCTTTAAACCAAGAATCTCAGAATCCTCAGACTTAGGAAATAGGAATGAATTAAACTAACAGTGCTACAAGACGGATCAAACTGGAGCATGGGACAACGACAACTATTCTGCCTAGGACGGGCGCTGCTAAAACGAAGGAAGATCCTAGTCCTAGACGAAGCTACTGCATCAATAGACAACACAACTGATTCAATAATCCAGAAAACAATAAGAACAGAGTTTGCAGATTGCACTGTGATCACAGTAGCTCATAGAATACCTACTGTCATGGACTGCACAATGGTTCTTGCTATAAGTGATGGTAAGCCTTATTTCTTTTGTTAACATTTGTTTTTTGTCCCAACAAAATATTTTAAGGTTTGTGTGACATTTTCAGGGAAGCTGGTAGAGTATGACAGACCAATGAAGCTTATAAATGAAGAAGGGTCATTGTTTGGGCAGCTTGTTAAGGAGTACTGGTCCCGTTCTGGAAACATGTAGGCCAAAACAGCAAAAAAATTAAAAATGCAGTACAAACAACAAATGGTGTGCCTAAATATTTGAGTTTTGTTTTTGAAAGGGTATTCAATATACAATATATTCTTTGGTTATAATAGAATCTTGTATGGGTTTTTGACATTCAACAATAATAATGTGGTCCACCAAAACCACATTTTCAAACAAATCATATCCTACTTTTTGGATCACGCGCTTACCATTCACGCCAAAAGCTATAACTAGTTGAAATTGTTATTGTTGGGAACTAGTAGCGAACGCAACTTATTTCCTTACTTATAGACTGTCGAAACAGGCTGGCTGCTGGGTTCGGCCCTTAAGGACTTTACCGGCCTTCGTCCACAATCCTCCACCCATCAGGTACTAGACTTGACCATTTATTGGCCACTTTGAACTCGTTTTGTCTCAACTAAAAGCTTAAATCAATAGTTGGGCTTAGCATTTTATATACTATATGCAAGTTGCAACCAACATGACAATATGTCTTAAGGGTAATCCCAATCCCAACCAAATTAGTCAAGCTGTTTGATTTGAGCCGATCAGCTATGGACAACTGACTATGAAAAACACACTATGATATCTTTAAATATATTTTTACAGGGCAATATGCAGGAATAGAAATGAAGTACAGGTTGTTGAAAGCTAGATGAGAGTATATCTAATGAAGACTTGAATTATCCATCACTGCAGCAGGATGAGTCCTTGTGACCATAGCTCGAGGCATTTTGGTGCTATTGTAGATCCAAATGCTCTCCATCAACTCACCATCCTCTGCTTCTTTCTCCATTTCACAATTCTTCTTCGCCTTAACAATCCCACGCAACAAATTCCCAGCCACCCCTACAGCACCCAACCCAAAAACCCCAACACCAAACCCAATCAGCCAAAACCCCCACGCGCCCACCTTCCTCTTATTCCCCACCACCACACAAAATTGGCCTTGCTTTCTCGTATAACAAACATTAGGAAATTCCATACCACTTAGAACCACTTCCCCTTTACCATCAAATATCGCACATTTTGTCTTTCCCCGGGCCCCACTTGACACGTTCTTGAACTCAACGGATATAGGTATTCCCGTGGTGATGTTAAGGTCGAGGCGCGTGAGGTTTTTAATGTTGGGATGTTTGGACGAGGAGTCGTAGATTGTGAAACCTACGATGGATGTGAGAAGGGAGTAGCCTGAGACTGAGAGATTGAAGTACTGAGAGGAGGACCAGTTGCCTAGATCGTGGGAAACTATGAGCACCCGTTTAACATAGGGGACTGGGAGGGTCTTTGGGGGGATATGAAAGTTGCTAAAATTCGCGCCTTTTCGCCATAGCGTCTTGCTTCGTAGCCGCACCACTGAGAGCTTCATCCCTGCAAGTAAGGGTGTTCATTCGGTTAACTGAATTAATAAAATTTTAAAATCTTTAACCGTTAATCGAATTGAAATTTGTGTTACCGAATTAATAGAACCAAATTTTTTTTTTTTCGGTTAATCAGTCTAACCGAACTTTTTAAACCTAAAATATAAAATTCTAAAAATAACACCTAAAATAATAATTATATATATATATATAAATTCGGTTAACCAACCTTTCGAACCGAATTAATAGTTAACCGAAGTTTCAAGATTCCTTTAACCATTAATTGAGCCGAATTTTTTGATTCGGTTAATGGTTAACTGAAATTTTTCGGTGGTTCGGTTGGCTAACCGAAAAATTTCATAAATTGCACACCCCTACCTGCGAGGTTGGCCGGGAGGGTGGCGTTGTAGAGCGCGCCCGTGCGGGGCCGCCGCTGGTTGACTAGCGCGTTCAGGGCGTGGCGGTGGATTAGAATGTCCAGAGAATCGATGGGGTTGGAGCTTTGGGAGAAGTGTCGGCAGCAGGCAGCAGCAAAGGTAGCAGTGAAGTTTGGCAGCAGACCATACAGCCACAAAGCATAGTTAGGCAGCTGCAAATTTTGAACATACTATTTATTGTTGGGTCCCTACATTTTAGGCTAACTACAAAATGACCCCAATTTCTCAACTATAAATAGGGAGGTCATTTTGCCATTCTAGCCATCCCAAATCATTCTATTCTTCCCTCATATACTAGAGATATTAGAGAGTTTGTTGAGTGTATTTCTCCTTCCTAGCAAGAGAGAATTATCCTTGTTTTCTCCTTGTTAGTTAGAGAGTGGTTGTAACTCCTATTTTCTCATAGTGAAATTCTTCTACCCTTGCCCGTGGTTTTTACCCTAATTTGTTTAGGGGTTTTCCACGTAAAATCTGTGCCTCATTTATTTTTCTTTCTCAAATTATTGTTGCAATCTGATCTATCCCACTTCCGCGGGCGCAACAAGAAGGAAGAGAAATATTGCAGAGAGAGAAAGAGATAGCAGAGTGCATTGGATCCCATTGGAGAAACACCGAGCTAAGATGACTTTCACTGAAGTCAAGAATGGATGGTGAAGTTTTGTAGTGGGACTTTGGCTTTTGAAGGGCAGGGTAATTAAGATTCCAGTTTGGGAGCATTGAGAAGTGGGAAAGGGAGTGGATAAAGCGAAATGGCGGGGGAGGTTGTAAGGCTTTTATATAAGGTGGTTATTGCAGATTTGCAGAGTAGAACAAGCTAAGTGAGGTGTGTTCTTTAGGAGTTGAAAGCTGGTTTTCTCATACAAAGTCGTGCTTTTGTGTTGCTGTTGGCCCCAGACTCCCTTTAGCTTCACCTAATTTTATATTAAAGGCAACAACTATGGTATATTCATCCATTTTTTTTATGACCAAAACACTCGTAGTTACCAAGAAAATAAACTTGTAATTTTATAATTACTAAGTCTGACTAACTTTTTTTTTTTCTCATCTACACTATCACGCGTCACCACACAATAATAACAATGCATGTCATCAAATGTTTATGTATTCATAGGCATCATCACAATGTTTTGATTCCACTATACATATAAAACCTTAACTGCATGCAATCACAAAATCTTAGTTTCGATTTCTTAATTTTTTGGAACCCCACTCACATATATAAGGTTTCCTTTGAGAAATAAGGAATAAATTCCGTTCTTCTATTGCAAAACGAGATAAATGATATTTATGCTTATATCAATAAAAAATTATGACATTTATATATATATATATATATATATATATATATATATGAAAAAAATCAGTATAGCTAGTCGTTTTGAAAAATCCGCAAGAGTTTAAATAAAACTCATCATTTCATTTGTTATGTATTATTTCTTATTAAAGTAAGTTAATTCTAGTATTGAATAATATTATTATTAGGGTTATTAAATGGAACAACAAATAATCGAAATGTATGAATAGTATGAGAATTGACAGATAGTGATAATGATTGATTTAGGTTAGTCCTCACAGTAGTAAAGTAGAGGCCAGGTGAAGCTATTATGTAGTCTGTCGGTTGATGAAGAGGAGACTATCATCAATCCTCTTCAATTCCTTGGACTGCGGGGAGATCCAATTAAAGCATGCTTTGCAGGCTTTGGTTACTCAGCAAATCTTTAATGGAAACATATAAAAGAAGAGAGATAATGATTCTCCATCATAACAGTCAATCCCCATACAATCAAATGTTTAATTTGCTGCGTAGATACACTCATTTTGGTATTGATGTAGCACTAGCAGCATATAATTCAGTTTGCTTGCACAAGCTTAACTCACTTGTTCAATAAGTAGTATTTAAAAGCAGAGATCAAAGTTCGAGCTTCGGCAGCGACAAGATCAAAGTTTGAGCTTCGACAGCGACATTGTAATTTACAACAATGACAACCTTTTAATGGTTAATTTGGTTGGAATTAATCATGTGAGCCAATTCATCCATTTATATTCTAATTGAGTTAAATATTATCTCATCATTTTCTTTGATAAATTTTATAACAATAAATATTTTATTTAAAATTATAAATTTAGACCATTAAATTGACCCTATACTTGTGCATAACTATTAGGACTCTCTGAGTTTGAGTCACGTTAGGACTAGCTATCCTATTCTACCTGAGACTCCCCTAGTATATATATCTCCTATTCCTCATCATTGTAATTGTTTAATTGAATCAATACAATATTCAGTTCTCATCATAACCAATCAAATGAATGTGTTTTACTTCTTCTATGCCAATTCTCATGCGCCAAAAGTTTTAGTGGACTGAATAATTAGTTTTGGTGCATTATTATGAGGCCAATTAATAAGATGTTGAGTGGTGCATTTAGCATAGATTTAGGGTTGAATTGGCAAATCTCAGTATGATTAACACTATCTTTCTTTTATTCTTTGGGGCCTATTCCTACAAATTCAGTGTCAAACACTCATTTCATCTTTCTTTGATGCTTAATTAACCAAACATCACATCTATCTAAGCAACCAATTAAAGAGAACAATTTTTTTTTTTTGGCTTTGAGAAAAGTCAACCACCCTGCCTCATATTTGTATAGGCTTTCAATCCTTGTCTATATAGGCAAAACCACAAAGGAATAAGCCAATTTATTTTGAAATGAAAAAAAAAAATAAAGAACATTATAGTTATCTACAATGTTAAATAGTAAAACAAATGACTACTATGAATACAAAATAAAATAATCATTTTATTGCACGCATGGGCAACTCAGTTGGTCACAGTGTGAAGTTTGAAAAAAATGACCAAGGATTGAGTGTTACCCGCGGTAGTGTGAGAGGTATAACCTATGTATTCAACTGAATTACCATAATTTACATCATCTCATTTGCTCCAAGTGACAATTTCAAGTTTCTAGCCACCAACCCTCAAATAGAAGAATCGTATAAAATAGGGAGATCATACACGTGGTGGAATATTCTGGACAGAATCAAGTCTCACTAGCAACATGGCAGAATATTATGGACATGTCAACTGGTCACAAATGTGAAATTTGTCACAAGATACCAAGAATTAAGTCTCACCAGCAACGTGGCGAAATATTCTGAACAGGTCAACTGGTTACAAATGTCAAATTTGTCACAAGATACCGAGAATCAAGTCTCACCAATAGCAACGGTAAAATTTGTCACAAGATATCAAGAATCAAGTCCCACCACGGTAAAATTTATCACAAGATACCAAGAATTAAGTCTCATCAAAGGCATCACAAATTGTCGGGCAGGGCAAAAATTGTCGGGCAGAGTAATCATGCCGCAAATACACTTTGTATTTTGTAAAATTGCACTCATTTCCCCTGTGTACGTATTGCTGACAAAGCATATGACAATTTTCCTTAAAGAAACATACCACACTATCATATATAATATTGTGACATTCCATTCTACCATACAGGAAACAGGACCCGTTTTCTTCAAATCAAAAGACACAAATGGGAGACGCACGTGACTTGCATTTGTCTTTTTGTATTTACAAGGTAAAACCTTAACCTTTGGAAATTCAGGAAGATAAGGAGCTATCACCTTAAACTACCCAAACTCCATAACTCCATTCACCACACAACACAAAACAGATTCTTTAAAAGGATGGGGAGTATGAATATGGAAGGAAAGAATCTAGAGATATTTGAAGTTGGCCCCTGTGAAAACTACCAGCTTGGGTTCTTGATTGGTCAGAGGTTCTCCAAACTCATAAGAAGCAGATTGTCCACTGACCTCATTCTTCAAAACCAACTCCTCCCCTTTGCTCAGTCCCCGATTTCGACCCCTCTCATCCATTCCTTGAGTGAAACCAACCGCAAGGCGTTTCCCGGCTACTGGGATGAGCTCCGGGGAACTTCTGATGGGAGCGGCGTGCCTTTTCTTCAAGTAAAGCTTCATTCTGCAGATATATATAAATATATGTAAAATGTCAGGATACATGTCACATAACTAATACAGTTCTTTTGAATTTCAAGATTTTACTACTCAACTTCAGAAAGGAAATACTTCCATTTATTCGGAACGAGGAAACACAGCCAGAGGATAATAATAATAATGATGATTGTTCGGACATTCTTGTTGTGAATGACTCCATGGCCATTGCAGCTCACAACGAGGATGCAAATGTCGCGCTTGTTGGTCACACGTATGTTTAGAATTAGAGCAATACTTTATATGGTAAGACTATGATTATTTAGAGAAAAAGGGAGACCGATTGAGTTTATTGCTGCAGATATTTGATAAAGGCAACCTTATTCGATGGAACAACATTCACTGCATACACCTATGCAGGAGAGCTGCCAAGCTGTGCTTTTGGGTTCAATAGCCACGGAGTGGTGAGTAAAAAATCGAACAGTATTTGCATTGCATAGTCAAGCGGAGAAGGTAAAAAAATGAGATTGTTATGTACCAGGCATTTACCCTGAATTCGGTGCCCCCAACCGAGGAGGAGATCGTGGCTGGTAGCATTGGAAGGAACTTCATCTCCCGAGACTTGCTTGAATCGAAAAGCATTGATGATGCCCTGACTGTAAGTCCTTTTTTGCACTCTCTAAGACACAGCCTAAATCAAGAAAACGAACCCGGGATTGATAGATATTATGGCTTTTGTGCACTTCAGAGGATTTCCTCATCCGAAGCATCTGTAGGGCACAGCTATAACTTGGTAGATACAAGGACTAGGAGGATTCTGAATGTGGAGACAGCATCAAGATACAGAGTATCGGTTCTTGAGGTGGGAGAAACACCATTCTTCCATGCTAATATGTACCTTCATCTTCATGTTAACCAGGCAAGTAACCTTTTCGACCTGGACCATAAAAAGAAAAATACGGAGTAATAATAAAATCAAGCAGAGTTAAAAACGTAATCACTGAAGCCCATAACTTGTCGACGTTTTGGCTTATTGAAGGCACATGATGAGAACTCACTAAGCAGGCAGAAAAGAGCAGCGTCATTGCCAAAAGGATCAAAAAGCGATTATCTAGAACTCCTGGGAGACATGCATGATAACAAGTACCCCATTTACATGACAGGTATGCCAAGGAATTATGAGAACTCTACCCTCATGATAGCATCACCGTATTAATGATGCTTCTTCTGTGGTACTTTCCAGGTCCATTACTTCACACACTTTGCACAGCTGTGATCGACATGGATGAAAGAACCCTGTCAATTATTCAAGGGAACCCAAAGAAGAACGGTGCATCCTATGTCTTTTCAATGTCCTAAGTGCAGCAGCTATAGCTAAGTAAGAGTTCAAACAAATTATTCACCTTGGTGTCGATTCAAAATCTTTATTCCCCAACAAATTGTGGCCTTATTTCTAAATATCAGGAGAGAATCAAATAGGCAAGTAAAGGATCTGTGAGGTTAATATTGTGAACGTGAAATGCTTAAGGAAATTTTATGATATATTTCATATGTGAACAGGCAAACCTAACTCTCCATGTCAGCATGTGTTACATGATTTACACATTTAACTTAAGAATAACACACTGAACTGCAGAGAGTACCTTATCTAATATTCACACAACTCCAGCCTCTGAGCTGGATGCAGATTTATATATTGCTCAATCTACAAAACATTCAACCCTAAGATGAAATTTTTGAACCTTTTGGACGGGAACGTGATTGTTGACCCCGTTGCTTCGCATCCAATAGCTTTGCCTTCAAAGTATGCTCTTTCGAATCTGGAGGAAATTTTGAAGAGGACTCGAATTCATTATCACATGACGGGAGTTTCTCTGTCCATTGCCGTACTGGACTAGCACGACTGCTCCAGTTGGAATTACCAAAAGAAGCCGCACCGTACTCATTTTCAGGAGGCATTATTCCACATTCTGACAAGAAATAGTGGCTTCGTATTAAGTCATCGATGCTATAGTTTGAGTTTAGTCCAGGAGTTGCATGGGGTTTACTCTTTTTTTCAGAACTACCTTCTTCTGTTTTCTTGCATCTATCAGGTTTCTTTGAACTGCTTATTTCAGCTAAACTCTCTCGAATTGTTTTCCCTTGTTCCAAATCTTGAACATGGTCCCCGCCTTTACTTACTAGTGTCGCTTGTGCCATCTTTTCTTGAAACTTCACCTGCATATTGGATGGACTGCGACCCTTGGCCCTTTCATGAGATCCAAATTTTTGCATTGTATAGTCTGCCTTCACAATCTCTTCGGTGTCATGGCCCTTGGCTTCATTTTCCGGGGATTTTGAGTCAACAGCACTTGCTTTGCGTAACTCAAAACAATGTGAATCACTACCTACAGAAATATCTTCATCACCCTCGTCTTGAGGAGCACTAACAGCAACATTCAGAGGGATGGATTCTAGAGAACTTCTACGGTAGGTGGGATCCTCCAAGTGGGGATTGCTCTTGATTCCAGCCCTTTTAATTTGAAGAAATTCCTCTATTTCGGAGCTTAGTTTTTCCACTGTAGGATTTTCTTCTCCTCCACCACGCTGTAGTTGTAGTTTCATCTGCATCCTTTCGTCAAGCCATGATTCTGATATATGAAGAATCAGCCTATCATCATTGGTCCTTCCCGTCCATTCCTTGTCAGATTTCTGTCTCAGAGAATGCAATTCTTGTTCATAGTCGCTAATTCCCCACGCAAACTCATCGCAAAGGTCTTCCAAAAGTTTACGAGATTTTCTCTCCCTTTCCAACTCTTTCACAGCATTAGCAAAAGATGTTTTGACTTCCAAAAGTTCACGAGCTAATTTGCGATGCAAGCTCTCCGAGCGTTTCCTTAGCTTCCTTTCGTCATCCAGCTCATCCCTGGCAGACTGCACAGCAGCATTTATTCGGTCTTGTTCCTTGCCTTTCCTAACCAGTTTGTCTTCAGTAATCTGCTTCATTAATTCATCCACTCCCCGTCGATCAGCTTGCTGCTCTTGCAACAACTCTTTGATACGCATATGAGCATGGCCGAGCTCTTTCTTTAATTTCCTCACAAGTGTCATGTTGGATACGTGTTGCTCTTCCAGGCTCCAGATTCGATTCAACACCTTAAGCAGTTCCGTTGATGTTCTGAGGCTATAACCACCCTCCCCAATTCTCCCCTTGAAATCTACAGAACTCGAAGGAGTAATTGCGGGGTTGTAAGGGGCTACCTGCAGCATAGAAGCGTGTAAAGATGCCTTTGATATGGCAAAAGATGCCAAGTCTTTCTAATAGTAAATTTCATGTATTTATACCTTTGATATTATACACCATCTTCTTCCTATACAATGTTCTTTTAAGATAATTATGGTTTTAATTGGTATGTAAACTATATAATTACGTTTCCATATTTTTAACTTTTCTACGTGATCATGTTTAGATTGATCACTAATTGCAATTGTGATTATGATGGTTTGAGGGCACACTGGCTATGCTTTAACCTACAATTAAGAATTAAAGAAATCATCCAGACTAGATAAACTGGAAAATTGAAATATAAATTTATACCTCCATTGAGCTGTTGTAACTTGCAGGAGATACGGGTTGTATGGCATGGCTACTCCTTTCAACGGGCCGATGATGCTGCATTAGTGACGCAACAAGATGCCTCCTCAAACTGCCCGCGCTTTCTGGCTGCCATCAGAAACAGATGTTATTAGCAAATTGTCAGAAACCTTGCTGGGTTTGCAAATCGCGGGAAATATATATATCCTCAAATCATCGAATAAGGATATCAATCATATTAGGTAGATTATCAACCATGAACAGATGCAAACATTAAATCTAACCAGCAAACACCAAACAAATTCTTGAGTGCAATTCAGTCGGATTCTCGCCCACTCGGAACCCCCTCAGGTTCATAAAAAACGAAGCTACAACATTATGGACACCAGGAAACCTAGAACCATTAGATAACATTCATAACTATTCTGAAATTATGCTAAACATTCAGACAACCCAAGGGACAAGCAGAATGGGCATGTATAGCATTATTTCACATGTGGCCATCATTGTTAAGAAGCTGTCCTTTTGCCCTTTTGGATGAATTGAGGTCCAAATACTGATATATGATCAACAAAAGAACAAAAAAACAGATGGGGACAGCAAAAAAAAATAAGTCCAATTATAAAACACCTCTAACATAGTACCAAAAAACAGAAGCAGAAAATCAAACCATAGAGAAGTTTCACCACCAATAATGAAGCAAATTCAGTAAATTCCATCTTAATGACAAAACCATAATGAAAACAAACACCATAAACATAGAGAAAAAGAAGGGTGATAATAGAAAAATTTAGAACCATATAAAGAGCATAAAGATTCAATCTTTACCAGTTCAGGCAAAATTGGAGAAGGATCAGGGGGAGGATCAAGCTCTGTGTTCTCCTCCTCATGGCGGTGGCGGTGGCGGTGGCGAAGCCTTGCAAGGGGAACACCCACACCCACACCCTGTTGCATTTTAGAAAGAGGCAGCTTATAGTGATGGAGCTCCCAAAGGGTGGCACCAAGTTTTCTTGAAGATACAAAAGTAGTATGAGGTTCTTGATCTTGATGTTTGTAGAGCCTCCAAAAGGGTATGATTGGAGTGGAGTGACCCCCTCTTTTCCCAACTTTCTTCAACTTTTCCCCCAAATTTCCTTGCTTTTCTGCTGGCCCTTCCCCACACTGCTCTCCCCTTTTTTGAGCTTTCACCCTTTTTCTCATCATCATCATCATCCTCTGCCTAGATTACAAAATTGTTTTTTTTTTCTTCTTCTTCTTCTCTCTCCATCCCATCTCATCATTTGAGGCTAACTTGCAGCTGCTTCTTTATTGTTTATGGCAGTACTGATAGTGGACCGTATTGCATCTTTTCCGTGATTCTCGAAATTCATGGCACAGAATAAACACAGGAAAAGATTAATACGGAAGTTGTAGGAGTATATAATAAGGGGTATTTATCCAAGAAAATGATTCTCCTTTCGAGGGCCTGGCATGGCATAGAAAGTCTATATTCCATTTCACAAGTCACAGGTGGGGGTCTAATTTTGAGTAAGCGCTACATGGGCCCTTTGGACAGCCGTAGACGCCATAGTTTACTTTGCCAGTTCTCATCCCTGTAGATTTTCGAAATTTATCCACCCACATTGATGATCGTGCATTTATCATCATATCCTTCAACAATGTTATTATTGGATTTTGATTTTTTTTTTTTAAATATTTACATAAAAGTTTTCGAGTAAGGGAATAATGTTATTCTGAGAATTGCATTTCAATCTTACAACACCTTTGATGTCAAGAATTAAATTATATTCTTGAGGATATGTTTATTTCATTATGTAGTAATTTATTTTATTTATGGGTATGAGTCTATACTCCTTTCAAGGAAAATAGTTATTTTGAGGGGGTCTTGGTATCAGGTTATTCTTGAGTTTTCAAGAATATATATATATATATATATATATATATATATATTATAGAAAATTCTAAGATGTCGATCGACACTCATTACTCTTATACACAATACTATCTTAAAGTCATTGGTGAAGATTTTGAGTAGACATGGCAATTCATGCAAATGGGTTCATTAATGGGTGGGACACAATAACAATAAGAACACGATAAGGCTAAACATGAATACGACTTGTTAAAGTCAGTCTAAGCTATATGATAAAGTCAGGTTCTATCTATGTTTATGGGTGCACGTAACCGTAGCATTGCGTCAACCTTGCGGAGCAATACTAATTTATACGACTGCATCGTTCCCGAGAAATTGCTCTTAAGGCAGAACACAGCACAGTAAATCATTTCCTACTCCTTCATACGCTATGTTTCTAAACACTTAGTCAATATTTATAATATCTGCGCGACACTATTTTTCTAACATTAACAGGTTAACCCGTTAAGACATAAATTTTAGCAGGTTCTTAACGGATCAACCCGTTAATAACCTAGGACATGTTTAGATTAAACATTACTCCTTAATATGTTGTTTTTGTATCTGATTTCGTATTGTGTTAATGGTTGTATGATAAATTGCCAAGTCTAGCTTTGAATTTGTATGGAATGTAGAGTCAACAGTGTTCTCACACTATTTGACTTTGTACAAAGAGGTATGGTGCCTATAGGCACTACAATCTTTCACACTATTTGACTTTGTGTGTGTGTTTTTTTTTGTGTGGAGGTAATTTTGTGTTTTTAATGTTTATTGCATTTCTATTCCTTAATCCAATTAATTTCTAGAATACAATTGCTAACGTCTATTTTAATTTTCAATGAATCAAACAATGAATGAAATGTAATTCTTATTTTATTCCTTGCTTATCCCATTCTCTATGGAATATGATTCTTATTACCTCAAAATTCATTACGTGAACTAGACATGCTAATAATGTCTTTTGAAAGTAAATTGTGAGATTTGGTGTTCACAACAAAGTCAACTTTATACTTTTTTCTTAGTAGGAGTCCAACTCTACACCTTACAGCACTTAGTAAAATAGAGTTATTATTATTATTATTATTTTTTTATTGTTCAATTGTGCTTTAGAGCAAGCGAATGTTACTCCAATTTAGGAGAAGGGTAATGGGTAATTATTAGAATTTAACATAGATTTTACAAATCATTCATTATGAAAAATGAACAAGCTAAGGGTCAAATTAATCACTAAATTACATATAAAAATACAATTAAGCTTTTTTTTTTTTTTTTTTTTTGAATACTATTGAAAATTAAGCTATTCAACCTAAAGATAACGTAATTAACTTGATAAACCAAATTCGTTCAATCTACCAATTATCTAGTGAACTTGGTTTTCAACTACTCACATGCCATCAGCCATTATGGAGTATAATATGACATTATTTTACTTTTTGTTTTCCTCATTTATATAGGATTAGAAAAGCGATTCTCAATTCAACAAAAGTAAAGATATTTAGAAAATATGAAAACTCTAGCGATCAACTCCATTAACTCTAGCTACCTAGCTATTCATATGAGATGGAGGCTCTAATGCTCTATCATATTAAGACAATCTTATTAAGTTATTTTCACCTCATTATATTTGGTTTGTATACGGTGTTGCTTTTTTTTTTTTTTAATAGAAATGTTGAAAATACATATTTTCATTTTCTTCATTGATCTACTACATCTTTTTATCGTGTTACATACATTATTGTTAATATAAGAAATAAATTATATTAAATTTAATAAAATTGAATAAGCATTATATGATTCTTTTTTTGTTTTCTTTTAACATTACTCAATAATTACATTAAAAGGATGCAAATGAGTTGATACCGAAAAAAAAAATCTTATAATAAAATTGTATATATCCGAGCCTTAATTAAATTCCAACCACCATCCATCTCTGAATCGTTGGACCAAAAGATGGCTTTAATTCCTTGTACCAAGGTGGCAAGCGGCACAAAAAGGTAAGGATAAAAGACCACAAACATTATTATTGAGAAAGTCAATGGTATGGGATCACAAATCATAATGCATGCCATTAACGCCCACTCATGAAAAGTAGGCAAACCATCACATAAGTAAATTATAATTCTCATATTTAAAGCAAGAATGTGTATTTAATAATTAGTGAATTTTTGTATTTTTTAGAGAAATACAAATAAATAATACATTTACTTATACATTTTTACAGTTAAAAAAAAAGAATGAATAATAAAAACTAGATAGTTAGAGTAGACGCAACCTAAAATCTTAGATATACTTTTTTTTCTAAAGGGAGGGGGAAACGCTTCTAACTTAACCTACTAACACCATTGCACACAACGCACCTTCCTAGGAGGAGAGAGCCTAGCCACGTCTTGTTGGAATTTTTATCATAAAAATGACATTTAAGTGGATATTTGTGGTGCACATATATGTAGGCTCCACTTATGATTTGAGTCAGATTAAAGTTGATTCGCACTCTTCGTAGTGCGACGAAGAAATTGATGCATTGTACGCTCAAAATGGATAATGACTGAATGAGAAATTGATTCTCAAAGTAGATTCATTTGAGTTGAAAAATGAAGGTGGATAAGCTTTAGAAAAACACTTGCCCCACATTGGTTTGGAAAGTGGATTTACACCATTATATATACAAGAGCCGTTTAGAAAGAAGTTGAATTGTATAGCATAGAGGCTCTCTCTTGTGTAGGGGTGCAAATCAAATCCCAAGTGGGTACCAGTGTCTTCTAGTTCGCTAGACTTGCTCAGACTTAAAGTCATGATCCATCTTATCTTTAGAGACTAACGCTCCTAGCACCCTCAAGAGGTAACGAATCGATTTTAAGGAAAGTGTGTGTTATACACGATTTGGACCTTTCCTTGTTCTTTCTTCTCGTTGGGTTTATATTCTAAAGGGAAAATGACACTTTTTCCCCCTATGTTATGTGCTTATAACACTTTTTTCCCCTGTATTATTAAAGTGGTAGTTTTTCCCCCTCAGTTATTTTAAAAGTGGTAGTTTTCTCCCTTGTAATATTAAATTGACATTTTTGCCCTTAAAAATAACCATTTCATTTATTTTTATTCTCCAACCAATTATTACTAATATGGGTATGATTGCTACAATGTTTGGTTAGGTTCGAACCGAATCGTGATCATCCATACATATAAGTAATAATTTGTTGGAAAAGAAAAATAAATAAAATAATTATTTTTAAGGGTAACAATGTCAATTTAACATTTCAGGGGGAAAAACTGACACTTTAATAACACAAGGAGGAAAAGTGCTATAAGCACATAACATAGGGGAAAAAGTGTCATTTTCCCTATTCTAAATTATAAAACCCTTATTTTCATTATTTATTTCTTTTATCAAGATTTGGTTAAAATTAATTTTTTAAAATTAAATTTCATTTTTCGTGTTATATATATATATATATATATATATATTCGGTAAATTGACTTATTCACCACCTATACATCTCAAGGCACTGAAGCCTACACTCAAGGTCTGATTGCGCGTCTGAAGCAAGTGCATCAACTATTCTATTTTGTGCTCAATACACATGTGCAACTTGCATGTCCCATTGCTTATTTAACAGGCGCCTGCATATTTCCCTTTAGAACATATTGACCAGAGTCCCAATAGAATCATACTCTAGCACCAATTCTGCTACCCCAGGCAATCTGGATTTAGGGGAATCACATTTGTGATTTTTAATTTGCTAGCAAAAAATACCCATAGAGTAGTTTTATAACAAATGAAAAACACGTTTTTGTTAAATTTTTCTTCCTACGATTTTAGTTTTTTGTGAGCCCCATTTATTAAGGAAGAAGAGGGAAAGACTTTGCACAAAATGCGCGTGGGCAACAACCACGTGCTAGCTGGGCTCGTAAATTAACCTTTTTTTATATTTAATTTCTTGTCAAAATTTTTTCCCTCCTTTTCTATCTTCTTTTTCTACATTACCTGCAAAATCTAATAAAAAAAATCCAACATATGAGGTAGCTCTTATTTTAGTACTGCCCAAGTCTTGACTTTCACTGCACTACAATTTTTGATATTATATACATATCCCAACAACTAGTCTCCTCTCAAGTTTCAAGTTTATAGCATTCATATGTGTTCAGCTTGATCCAGCCCTCCAAAGGCTTTTTCCAGGATAAAAGGACAGTATTGACACCCACAACAGTCAACAGAGGCTTTAGCAAAAGCCCTTTCTACCTGTGGGTCTCAATCCACTCTACTTTGCTTTAGATATATTTCAATATAAATGAATTAATTCAATCATTAACTATAAACTTCGCACAATGTACCATAGTTATGTCATGGATCCGGATTGACATTACAAGGTGGACCCCGATCAAAATACACAATTTATATACTAAATATTCATTACATACTGAATGTTCACAATTTAAACTGTGGACATTCAATATGTAAATTGTGAACATTTAGTACATAAAATTGTAAATATCCAATAGGTAAATTATGAACATTTAGTATGTAAATTGTAAACGTACAGTATATAAATTATAAATTGTGTACACAACAGATGCGTCTAGGGGTGGGCATTTCGGTTCGGTTTATCTGAACTGAACCGAACCTAATCAATCCAATCCGATCCGAACTAGTAATACAAAACTGAACGGTTCGAGATTCTTGTAACCGAACCGAACGGTTTAATAGAAACCGAACATAACTTTGTTAGGTTTTAATAATAATAATAATAATAATAATAATAATAATAATAATAATAATAATAACAACAACAACAACAATAGTAAAAATAATAATAATGAAGCAAATCTAAATCCCTTGATGCCTGCTTCGTTGTTTCATTCATATTCTCACTGATATCTCTCTTAAATTTTTTATTTGATTTTTTTTATAGCTTGTTCTCTACTTTGCGCTTTTGTTGTTTGTTGCAATTGTTCTTTACCTCACAATTATTACTTAGGGTCCGTTTGAAAAGCAGGAAAATGACTTCTGGAAAATGTTTTCTGAAAAATGAGTAATTTTTCGGAAAACAATTTCATTTCTAGTTTTTGGATGTATTATGGAAAACTGTCTTTGTGTGTTTGGTTCATATTCTGGAAAATGGATAGAATTGTATAATTAAACATTGTAATTGTTTTATTTAAAATATAAAAATTATAATAGTTATTAAAATAATGGTATTTAATAAAAATAGAATTTATAAAAAAAAAAACAAAATATTAAAAAAGAAAACTGTAGCAAAGGTTTTCAGCGGTTTTCCCACCTCCTTGGTCCATGGTCATGGGTGATATGGCTTGGTTTTGGTCGAAAACATGTGAAACAGCTATTCTGGCGATTCCGTAAGTCATTTTCCAGAAAAATGAACTGATTTTCCTTGGTCAACGGAAAACATTTTCCGTTGACCACATTTTTCGGACGTTGCCAAACACAAAAAACTCGGAAAATATTTTCCGGAAGTCATTTTACGGGTTACCAAACACACCCTTAGTATGTTTGGACTTTTAATTGCTATTTTGTTATATAATGTTTAGATTTTGGATATAGATAATGTGATAGTATGTGTATTATGAACATGAATTTTATACATTATGAAATCAAATTCTGTGTATTGAACCAGGGTCCACAGTCAATACAATGTGAACCTTGGTCCACGATGTAAATTGCCCTAACAAAAACGATTCTATCTCAGACCCAACATTTTGAGTGATGAATCCATATTTGTGGGGCTCTGGCTGTTGGGTATATAAATTGGGCCCAAGTTCAGAAAGAAACAATCAAAAGCCTACAATTCTTTTTAAAAATATTAGAAGCCCAGAACTTTCTTTTTGATTTCACTCTCATTCTCACTCTTCAGTGCAGCATTGCAGGGTACTTTTCTTTATGGCAGGATAATTTATTAGTGAGTTTTTTTTTAGCATAATATTAGTGAGTTAATACCTAATTTAGTCTTTGACTATATTGATTTTTCTCAATTTAGTTCTAAACGACTTTTTGTGCTTAATTAGGTTCTCAATTTTGATGGTTTTACCCAATTAAGTCATCATCTGTTATAATCAATGACTAAATTGACAAAAATCACTATAGTTGAGGATTGAATTGGATAAAACTACTATACTCGAAAACTAATTTAGGTAAAATTATTATGGTTGAAGACTAAATTGGATATTAATAGAGGTAAAATTACCAAGCTATCTTAACATAAGACTCAATTGAGTAAAATCATTGAAGTCGATGACCTAATTAAGCACAAAAAGCGATTTAGGACTAAATTGACAAAAATCACTATAGTTAAGGACTGAATTGGATAAAATTACTATACTCGAAGATTAATTTGGGTAAAATTACTATGTTGAAGACTAAATTGAGTACTAATAGAGGTAAAATTGCCAAGCTATCTTAACATAAGACTCAATTGGATAAAACCATTGAAGTCGATGACCAAATTAAGCACAAAAAGCGATTTAAGACTAAATTAAAAAAAAAATAACTATAGTTGATGACTAAATTTGGTATTAACTCGTTTATTAGCTTTCAGTTTTCAAATGGACGGCATCAGACATCCTTTCATTCTTGGCCACACACGTATCTCCCATTACTTTGATTTCAGTGCATTCCCATGCATAAGTGGGGCTTCCTGCCATTTATTATATAAGATCTTGAGTAGCTTGGTGGTCTAAAACTTGTGTTGTTATATTTGAAGTTGTGGGTTTGATCTCCATTGCAACATCTCTTACAATATTTTGCTCTAATCATCCTTCTTTCTTTAGTTCAACACCTTGCTTGAACAGTTGAGCCAAGACTTTACCAATAAAATGGGTCTGGGATCCCATGTCTTCCTCAATTGTCATGTAAAGCAAATACTAAAATAGAAATTCATAATAATTCTATCCACCAACTAAATAATGAAATTTAAATTCTTATATTACATTCCACATTATTTTTCCTCTATAGAATTACAATTATTTTTTTTCTAATTCTTTAATTGCAACTAAACGCCTTATTGTTCTATTGATGACATAGTGGCTTTTTCAAAAAAATTTCAGGTGACAAAATAAGACATCAACCCGACATCTTAATTAAACTTCTATGCCAAGTAATATTCTATTTTTTTAGTGAAATAATTACTGTTTATTAAATCAATTATTAGCAACTGTGCTTATCAAACGCTCATATTATCAAATCAAATAATCAAAATTGATGAAATGTCAAACAAATTATTCGTCATTCCAAAGTCTCATACGCAAAAATATAGTATACCAAGTCTTAGGAATCCATTGTTTTCTAAGATTCCAAGCCGTCCACTTTGCACCTGCCTAGGAATCAAGGCAACATTCACTTCCTCTATACTTCAACTTGTTTTTATTTTTATTTTTTAATAAATATTTTGAAAGTCATGTTGCATATTAACACTGTGGATGATAATCTCACATATGAAGTTGGCGGAAAATTTCTCAAGTGGATAAAATAAAAAAACACATAAAAAAATTAAGGTCAACTATTTATCCAAACGGTCGTACTAATTAATTAAATGCATTATTGTACATGAGTACATCACTCAAATCTTTATCCAAATAGACACAACTTGTATAACTGATACGGACTACTGCGTTAAATACTCGTCGTCACAACTCTTTGATTGGGTTGTACCGTTGTAACTATCTTTTTGGTAATAATTTCAGCAGGAAAATAAAAAGATATTTTTTTGTCAGGACAACGACATGCCCTAACAGAAGACACCTTTAAGTCCGTACATATTCAGACTGCAAATTATACTGTGGACCGCAGCATCAAAACAACATCGTTTTGATTAATGAAAACAGACGGATGAAACGGTATCCATTGCGCGCAACTACAACTCCCTTTCATCACAACTACAGTATCAGTTCAACACAACTGCAGTTCCAGACGGATGAAACGGTCTCTGTTCCCTGCAACTGCAGTTCCCTTTTAACACAACTGCAGTATCAGCCATGACCATGGTCCACGGTATAACAACTGCATTCAGACTAATCTCGTTTGCACCGGGCTGGCCCAATTAAAGGACAAAGTGTACTGTTGGCCAGATTGATTTTTCTATACAAAAAGGGTTTAAACTTCCAACCTCTCTTAAGGGACAAAAGTGCACAGCCGTTCACATTAACCAACTTGATTTTTATATTTTTAGTTTAAGATATCATGCACTAGTATGCATCATCATTTATATTTTATATTCATGTATTTAATGACACACTATGTTTTAATTATATTCTTTAATTTTTTGTAAGTTAGTCAATTCCAACACAAATTATTATCAAATTTGTATTTTTTTATTTAAGAAAATGGTCAAATAAGTTCTCTAATTATATACCAAAATGTAATTATACTCCGAAACTAAAAAAAAAAATTACCAATTGAACTCTTAAATTTATTAAAACAATGCAATTAACACCGTTTGGCCAACAATAGTTTGTTAATATCAAGTTACTAGCCACACGATGTCACCTCATATATCTATCCTATTCATCGTCCGCATATAATAAGCCAATTCATCATAATTGAACCGTTAGATTGCACATTTATGTCATTTATGTTTATATATTATATGTTCAACACGTCTCTTCCGTTGAACTTCGCATTTATGTTTATATATTATATGCTCAACACACCCCTCACGTAAGCCTAAGCTAACACGCCCCTCACGTGTGCGGCTCCATCTCAAGTAAAAGTCTAAGCTGATAGTTGGATTGCACATTTATGTTTATATATTATATATATGCTCAACATCATTACATTTTTAAGTTAAGAATGTAATGGGAAAAATTGAAAAGAATTTAACTAAATGTGATAATGTCATAATGATCGATGATTAAAAGTGTATGATTAAAAGTGAGTTTCCTTTCTGAAATTCTATACAGAAAAAATTAAAGTTACACTTTTTCCTACTAAAATCATTCTTTGATGTTTGTTCCTTCCCATGGCATTATTTATACGACAAAAAGAAAAACAATCTTTATTTTCATTGGTTGATCCTATTATGAGTTAATAAAATTTCTACAAAATATAGTTAAATACAAATATAAAAAGAATGTCAAATAATACTACACGCGTAGATTTTATTTGGCAAACATAGCTAAAAAATTAGTAGTTGAAGTTGAAACATAAAAATCAATAAGCTATACCCGCTAGCTTATTAGAATTAGAAGCATTCAGTAAAATTAGTTGTTAAACAAGTTGATGAAGGTAAAAAACACACACAAAAATATATTACAACAATCGTAATAGTATAATTGTTGTAATATAATATATTTCTGAGTACATAATAAAATAGATATAAAAATGTGTTAGGTAAGTTGTTTAATTTTAATATTCTAATTATCTAATAATGTTATAAGAATATCTACAGAAATAATTACAAAAACATACTAAATCATTCTATATATTTAGTTTGAAATTAAATAGATCAGAGAACAGCCAAAGACCTTGTGGTCAAGCGGCACCCGGTGTACACTCCCATGTGGAAGGGAGTGGGTTCGAGCCTCAATGGAGGCATCTGTTGACTCTTTGTGCTTCAGTAGGTCAATACTACATTGTAACCGAGTCAGTAGAACTCAAAAAAAAATAGATCAGAGAACATTATAAGATAATATGGACTTCAAATGTTCATTGTTTCTATTTTTAAAAACAATTAGGGTTTGGTTTAGTAATATATTGCTAACAATAATTTTTTAGTTTTAAAAAAATTATTATCTATATTTGATTTCAATGAATTACATTTGCAAAATATTTTTGAAATATATTTCATAAAATCTATATTATTATAGGTAAATTATATGTGTATAATTAATATAATAATATATGTACACTAATAAACTCTTTTAAATAATAATAACAATAATAATTTTAAAATAATAACTATGATAATAAAATTATTCCACTTATAATTTAATATCTCATAATAAATATATTATTATAATGAATATACTTTATTTATTTAGAGATCGAATGGAGAGGAGTTTAGATTTTAATGTGGAAGGGTATAGAGTGTCATTTTTGTAAAGTAATAAGAGTATATGTGGAAAAAAAATGGTCACACTTGTTTGAGACTGTCTCATGATCCTTATTCGTGAGACGGATCAATGCGGGTCGGGTTGATATGAAAATGTAATACTTATATTGACAAGTGTAATTCTAATTAGAAATAAAATGTATGTTACTTATAAGGAAAAATGTAATATTTTTTATGACAAAGTATTACAATTTCATAAGTAATGTTGGCAAGTGTTTGTTACTTATAAGGAAAAATGTAATATTTTTAAAGAAAAATATAATACTTTTAAATTAAAATGTAAATGGAGAAAAAGCCAAAAGAAGTTTTACGGACGACATTGGTTGCTCATGGTGTTGTGATGCGGCTGATGATATTGAAAATGTTCTTAAATGGTGTCGCTTTGCATGAGAGCTCTACAAAAGCTTATTGCCAAACAGAGGTATGGATGACTACAGATCAATTGGAACCGAATCGGACATTGTAGTAGCCGAATCGAAATCAAATTCGAAGGAATGATTTTGATTAAAGTTCAGAATCGGAATCTAAAAAATTCTAGTTTCGATTTATTAAAATAAAAAATCAGAATCGTCAGTTTCGATTCGAAATCGCCAGTTCCGATTTGAAACCAGAAAAGAATAAAATAAAAATTATTTAGTAAAATTAAGTGAAAAATCAAAATTATTTTAATTTTTAAGTTTAAATATTTGATATAACTAATTTTTTTAGAAAGATATAACTATTTTTTTGTTAAAATTTTATAATAAAAAAATTATAAAAAAATTAATTGTTGAATTTAAACTATAAAAATAGAAAATAGAATTAAAAAAATATCCAAACGGGCTGTTCAATGCAGAACAGCCAATTCCAAAACTGAAATCTTCCTAAAAAATTTTGATTTTGATTTTGAATGGATAATTTGAAATTAAAATTGAACCGTGATTATGGTTCTGTTTGGTAAATAAGCAGCCTATCAACCAATTTTGGCTTATTTGACCACTATTAGTTGTTTGATTTGGTTAAAAAATCAAAGTGTTTGGTTAATAAGTTTTTTGTAACTCCAAAATACTAAAATTGAAAAGGCTCAATTAATTTTTTGAGAAAAGAAATTATACCAAATAGCTATCAGCTAACAGCTAATTTACCAAACACCTTCCTACAATCAACTAATGTCATCAACTAATCATACCTTTTAACCCAATCAACTAATGTTGTCAACTAATTATACATTCTAATCCAATCAACTAACAGCTATCAGTTAACAACTATTTACCAAACAAGGCTTATATCTAAATAGAGGTTGTAAGTTATAACCACACCAACTTGGCAACTTTAGCAAATGGTTGGACGATAATATGGCTGACTCTCAAAAGTCAAATGGAGTTGGCCTTTGGGATACAACCAGGATCCAATGATTCGAAATCAAGCTCATTAGGTTAACAGTAAAAAACTGAGAAAAAAACCCACTTGTCCATCCACTTCTAAATAAGAAACAATAACATGATTCGAATACACAATCTTATCGATCTCATTTATGTATATTAAGTTATTAACAAAGCAAAGTTCTATAAGTCATCCTTTTTTTTTTTTAATTAAATTTTAGTGATGAGAGAAACTCGCATTTACTATTCGAGAGTATGCACTGAGTAAATTAAATATTATTTTGTGACCCTAGTTAAGAAAGGACCACAAATAGATAAACCAACCTAGGTTACACATAGTTGATCGCCTTAAACCAAAAACACTAATAGACCTCTCACCCGCTAAGAGTCTAAGAGTTGAACTTGTAAGTTATAACCTTGTGATTAATTACCACGTTAACAGTTTGACAACTTTATTTATAGGTGTGAGTAATTGTAAAATATGAGTTATGGTAGAAAATATCTCCAAGCTTATGTAAACTTATTTTATTTTATTTTATTTTATGCAGTTAATGAAAAACACCTCAACGAACTAGGTCAAACCCTTATCTACTAGACATGTAATTGAGAGTTACATTAAGCAAAAGAATGCATCATATCCAATTACATCTAATTTGGTCCGATATTTGACTTACTAACCACAATGTTTAAAATTTAATTCTGGGTAAGAGCTATCTATTAGACTTATTCATTTGATCCGATCAATTATAGACAACCTAAATTAGTTTACTTCTTTGTGATCTTTTATCAGTGTCACAAAATAGGCCTTACCTAAAATATACATCCAAGCAATAGAAACTTTTTCGTAAATAAAAAATGTATGAAGCACAATAAAGCATAATAACTAATAAATAATTGTATAAAGTGATTGTGGGGACTTAATCAATTAAGTTAGTTGAAGATGAAGCTCTATAATTGTAGAAGGTCAATCATGTGTTCAATTTACACTATAATCGAGTTAGTTGAAGAAGAAGCCAGATAACTGTAGAAGGTCAATCACGTGTTCATCAATTTACACTAGTAACATTGCCAACATTGAATTTTAACAGAATATACAAAAGTTGTTTCTGAGTCCGATTTCCATTATGAGCACTTATTTTGTACGAAAATTTGGTGAGGGTAGCATTTTCTTGTTCTTTTTAATTGTTTTGTTTATGAAATTTAGTGAAACTTGGGGGGTGTTTGGTAACCTGTAAAATGGCTTCCGAAAAATGTTTTTCGAGTTTTCAGTGTTTGGTAACGTCCGGAAAATGTGGTCAACGGAAAATGTTTTCCGTTGACCAAGGAGAATCAGTTCATTTTTTCGAAAAATGACTTACGGAAAAATTTTCCGTAAGTCATTTTCCGGAATCGCCAAAATGACCGTTTCGCATGTTCTCGGTCAAAACCAAGCCATATAACCCATGACCGTGGACCTCCTAGGGAAACCGCCGGAAACCTGTGTTACGTTTTTTTTAATTCTATTTTTTAATAAATAATATTATTTTAACATTATTATAATTTTTTATATTTTAAATAAAATAATTGCAATGTTTAATTATACAATTCTACTCATTTTCCAGAAAATGAACCAAACACACAAAACAGTTTTTCATAATACATCCAAACACTGGAAATGAAATTGTTTTCAGAAATGACTCATTTTTCAGAAGTCATTTTACTGCTTTCCAAACGGACCTTGGTTGAAAATGTTTTCATGTTGTTCCCCAATGACCATTTTGCCCTTATAAATAAATAATTTAAAAACTTTTACATTTTTCCGGCGACATTTGGCCGGTGATTTGGCCGGGTGGACTAAATGTGTTAAAATTTTCATAGTTACGGGACTAAACTGTTAGTTTTTAAAATCGTGTATTGAAATTAATAAGACCCCAATAGTTACAGGACCAAAAGTGTAATTAATTCTTATATAAATATACTTATTGATCATTTAATCTTTCTATCAAACCGTCATTATTGTTTTATGAAGTAAATACTTTTTTCAACTTATAACTCTTAACTCTTCTAGACTATGTTTGACAAACCTAACTGAAAAGTTATAAGTTGAAAACTGAATTGTTGTTAAGCTAGCTGATTATGCTTAAAAACACGTGTCTGGAAGAAAGAAGTATAAGCTAAAAATGACGCACCTTAAGTGATAAAAACACACACCTTAAGTGTTAAAATGGCGCACATTAAGTATTAACATCGTGCACCTTTAGTTTATAACAATGGAGCACCTTAAGTGATACAAAGACACACATTAAGTGTTAAAACAATGCACTTTAAGTGTTAAAGTGTTGCATCTTAAGTTTTGTTCTTGAGTGTCTGAGCTAGGGGTCTGGGAAACCCATGACCCAGACCCCCGTAGTTCAAAAGGGATAAGGATGGCGAGCAAGGAGTGCATTTTGAAGAAGAAACATGACGCACCTTAAGCACAAAACCTACGCACATTAAATTTATCCAATGAAAAATGACCAAATTACAACCACGTTTTTTTTAAAACGTTGTTAATCCTGGACGTTGATCTTGACAAGATCAATGATTCTCTTCTCACCGCACAACCACGCTTGAGAAGATCAACCGCATAATTACATACATACATATATATATATATGCTATGGATCCTGATCCTGTGAGAACACTTCCATAGGAGATAAATAATAACAAATCTCAGCTTTTCATCTGTAAAAATTTGATAGATCTGATCAGATTTAAAAAAAAAAAAAAAAAAAAA
>NC_044925.1:22129776-22135111 GCF_003576645.1 Ipomoea triloba | reverse complement strand
TCTGATCAGATTTTTAAAAAAAAAAAAAAAAAAAAGACGCGGAGGCAGTTTCGTAATTATCATCAGCTCCACTGTGCAAACTTTAACACTTAATATACAATCTTTAACAACTAAATATACAAACTTGGTAAATTCTAGAAAATCAATGAAGAAGATAAATTTTAAATCTAAACTGTAAATGTTAGACCGACCTTAATCAATAAAAAGTGAACTACTAAACCAAATAAAATTTTAAAAAAAAAACTCTATCATAAAACTCTAAAATTGAAACCCTAATTGCAATGTACTTTCACATTTTTGCAAGTGCAAACTTTTAATACTAAATATGCAAAATGTTAACACTAAATGTGCATAGTAAAGTTGGTGATAATTATGAAATTGCCATCGCATTTTTTTTTATATATAATTTGGTGCGTTCAATTTTTCCTTGTGTAAGGTTATGATTAGTTTTTAGTTTTCTCCTACAAACTTGTTCTCATATGATCCAATACATACATATATATATATATAATCCAATGTAATTTAACCCAACTTTAGCTTTTCTTTTCCCAAAGAAATATTATTATTTTTTATGTAGTTGACGTACTCTAAAGAATCTTGTACGGTGTATCGTTTTAATTAGTGTGCTTATATTAGGTTGTGACATACTGCTTATTTCATTATCCTCTCACTCTGCATTATATCTTATCATAAACATCTTCATTTGTACAAAAATGTGTTGGATACATGTCACTTTAATTTGTCCATGTCTTGTTTTAGACTTTACACATAATGTGATGTCAATTGATTAATGATGCCTTTAATAATAAATATATCACAATAATAATTTAAGATAATCAAATCTTAAACTAATACACCCTAAAAAAGACCATATTATTTTCATCTTAATTTAAGATTATCAAAATTGAATGCATGAATGCCGGCAAGGACTTCCCCTGTAGAACATCACAGTCACCCCAAAATTTTCATCTTAATTTATAATTTAAAAATGGAAAATAAATATTTTTATATTCTCATGAGTTGATTGATCCATGAATTCAAAAGTGAATACACTTAAAATCAAATATTATAAACATGTCAATAAGTGCCACATTAGGATGATGATATTAAGAGATACATTTAAGAGAAAAATGTAACATCACCCGGAGAGTCAAGATTTCTTTTTAGAAGGTCAAAAAGCATTTAAGGAAAGAACATTATCGCTAGTCAAAACGCAATATTTAATAGTTATGACAAATTATGAGATAGTATTCATTTATGATCTCTCATACTTATTTTTTATTATTATTATTTTTTTTTTATAACTGAGCCCCAAAACACAATTAACATTTTAACAAAAATCTTCTTGTAAATAGTTTGGCATCAAACATATTTTCTAACAATCTAATAATATCATCAACACTTTAGTCATATTTATATAGACATATTAAATATAGTTTTATAACACCTAATTAACATCATATTTTCTAACAAATTAACAATCTAACATTATATTTTTAATTTTCTAACAACCTAAGTTGGAATCAAGACATTTATATTTTGGAAGAGCTAAGAAAGTATAAATAAATATAAAATCCTTAATAAGGTAATAGATAACAAAAATATAACTGAAACTCATATATTTAGAAGAAGTAACCTATAAGGAAAATCAAATTTCTCTATATGTTTCAGCAAGTAAGCCGGGAACAAAAACAAAATCAAAATTAGTTTCAATTGTTTAATTTGGAAGTCACACATTCGAAAGAAAATTCTAATAATTAAAAAAAAAAATAACAATCAAAATATCTATAAAAAAAATTATTAACAAATAAAGTTCAGTGGTAGAGATAGAAGTAAGGCTAGGCGGTGAGGGAAGAGGGGTCTGGTGACTGAACCCCTGGCCTTCCTTTTCCTCACCACTAAATATAACTCGATAAAATGACGTATTAATTTTTAAATAGTTAAATGTCACACGCGAAATTGTGTCCAACACACATTTAAGCGGCTCGGGAGGAAAGGTTTCACATTATGTAGTCTAAAGTCTAAATTTCAAGTCCAGCATGATTATATATTTATGGAAAAGGTTTTGTGGTTGTAATGTAAGCATTTGTCCACATAATCAAGCTGAAAGTAAACATTTGTAACAGTGAAACCAAAAACCTAAGGTTGACAAATGCCGATAAGACTTGTGGTTCGCGACCCACTCACAACCATTTTTAGCGGATACTCTTCAAGTCTTAAGCTTTTGCTTCACTCCATATAATGTCGTGTCTAATCAATCATATGTTATCTTCAATTCGATCTTCCTAAAATATTATTTACAAATCCATCATCATAGCCTAGATTTGGAGGCCCATCATTTAGAAGAGGTTTATATAGTATTAATTGTAATTAATGTATATGTATTATAAATGGAACTGCTATAAACCGGCACAAGTAGTGAGAAGTCGGGCAAATTATGATCCAAACAATTCTGTATGAACCATAACATAAAGTACATTATTTGTGTACAGAATGTCTATTATACAAAATCATGAAAATACATTATTTTATATAATATATATTCAGTACTCAAATAATGTATTTTTTCCTGAATCTAATGTACATTTTTAATCTAATGTACATTTTTAATATACTAAAAGTATATATTATTTGTGTACTGAATGTACATTATTTAATAGTATAATCCACACAATAATGATTGAAAAGACGCATTACCTCTATAGATATTAATTTATAACTTTATTATTTTCATTATTAAAATAATTAATACTCCGTATTATATAAGAAAATTTTGTAATAAATTTCGTTTCATTTTTTTAAAAAACAAACAAAACATTAAAAAATACATTTTTTTTGTATTTAAGTCAGATAGAAAAAAGGCATTTTATATATGATTGAAAGTATTTTTCAAAAATGAGATCATTTTTCAAAAAAAAAATATTTTTTAAGTTTCCAAATAGTGAAACAGGCACTAAGACGAAAGCTAACTAAGTTATTATTATTTATTTTTTTTTTGCTCACAATATCCATGGTCAACCTGTATTATATGATTCATGCCATTTTATCATCAGTTAATACATATCAAGAAGATTAGAAACCAAATCTAAAAAAATCTCAATCCTACTCAACTATTGAGCTACTAATTTAGAGTCGCTCTTTATCATCACACAAACAAAGAGAACTATTCTCCCAAACCACTATTATATTACTTAATCACATCCAAAGTCATATCTTAACAGGACATTATATTATCCCTATTGTTATTATTATCATGACAAACTTTTACTAATGAATTATGTTGTCTTTTGATTTGAGTGTTTCGGAGAGAAAATGGTACAAGAGTAGTGGAGAATATAATACAGCTTGACGTGGAATAATTTGTAATTTTATATGATGGAGTGATGTCCTCATGTCCCCCACCTGTTGTGAACTATTGCTATTAATGTTATTATTATATTAGATGTAATGTAATTCATCAATTATAATTATTTCTGTTATTGCTATTATAATTATTAGTATTATTTTCATATTTCAACTTGAGCCAATGAGCTGTTAACAAATTAAATATGAAATTATTGTTCTAAGCTAATGAACTTACATGATTTATTTTTTTGGTCGGTTAGCTGACCAAAATTAAACAAATTAAACCATTATTGTTATTATTATTGTTGTTGTTGTTGCTACTGCCGCCAAAGACCTTGTGGTCTAGTGGCACTCGGTTGCACCCTCAAATGGGAGGGGTGGATTTCAGTCTCACTGAAGGTTATATTGGTTCTATGTGCTTCATTTGGTTGAAAAAGTAGCTATGAACATATACTACATTGTAACAGAGTCAATAGTACTCAACAAAAAATGACTGGGGAATAGAGGTTCAAAGATTAAATAGGTCCAAAAGATGAGCACGTACTTAACTTTCTTGATCCATTGTTCTCTTTTCGTTATAGAAAACTTGCATAATTTGTCTAGAATTTGTAATAACCACGACCCCATGAACCTAGATTTGAACCCAGTTTTCAATATTATTTTTATGAAATAAAATAACACATGCGACCTAGCATCTAATTTCTTAATATTTGTGTTCATTGTCTATTTTATCTTAACAATCTAATTTCACGATGGGTATGATATGATATAATCATCAATTATTACTGTTTTTGTTGCTGGCCTGGTGCTGCGTTGCTAAATGCTAACAGTGAGGTAATGGAATTGACAAATGTGTTTCACGATGACTGCTCAGGAAGCCAGGAATTGCATATATATATATATATATATATATATATAAATATATAATGCATATGTATATGCAATGTGTGCATGTACGCATGTATTGTAAAGGATTTTGCATTCAAATAAATAAATAAATAGATATATGACATTGGATTGAATCCTTGTTATGTAATGGTCGGCTAATAATTCAATAAACTATGTCTAATAAAATTTTATGAAATTGATAATGTATGAAACCTGATGATAGGATATCATTATGGTTAATTTTAATTAGAAATAATATCGAGCTAGGTATTTAAAGTCTTTTTATATTAAATATTTACACCTTCTTATTCAAAATATTTTAACAAATTGGGTTATTGGTCAGAAGAATCTTAGGGGCATTTGGTTTAAACTATGGTCTAAAACTGAATCTAGGTAATGTGAATATTATAGTGTTACATAATCATATTTAATTTTGGTTATGTAATTATTATTTTGATAATTTTATATTATTGTCATGTCAGATTTGAGATAATATTCTAAATCAATCAGATTCTCTTTATGTATTCTAAGATTATCTGATCTTTTCAATATTTTAATTTTGCTCTTAATTATTAATTATCCCTTATATACAACAACATATATAAAATAAAGGAAAATAGTATTCACTCCTAATTTTTTTCTAATAATGTTTATATACATTGACTATCATGAATTAGCTGACCGTACACACTTTAATTTTAATTAAATATTAAATAATTCAATTAAATTGTGTTACATCAGTAGAGGAAATTGGAAAGGTAGTTTTTAGGAAGGGTACCTAGCATTGCTCTAAAATAAATACGGAGTATATGTATATATCATACACGTTAGATAAACCAAAAGCCCCCTAAACTTATCCAACCATTTAAAATTTAGTAATTGAATATCAAACATTTATACCTTGTGACAATTATATTCAGTTATAATATCTTATAAAAAAATTTGACCTAATCTAATTTTGTTGAGTTGGCTATTAATCGACATACAAATTAGTTTAAAAATTAAACATCAATATCATTTTTGAAAACATTATATATATATATATATATATATATATATATATATATATATATATATATATATATATATATATATATATATA
>NC_044925.1:22110925-22128534 GCF_003576645.1 Ipomoea triloba | reverse complement strand
ATATATATATATATATATATATATATATATATATATATATATATATATATATATATATATATATATATATAATTAAATCTCTAAAAGAAATTCACACTTATAAAATTATATTTGAACATTATAATTGTAACTAATAGCTAATTCATGAGTGTTGACTTTTTTTGGATATGATAATATAATTTGATATAATTATCACATAATACAAAGATGTGATATTAAATCACTAAATTTTAAATGTTTGGATATAATTATTATTAATAACAAAAAATTAAGTTTTTTGTTACCAATAAGTCTAAAATTATTGTTAATTTTTATATATTCATATTGAAGAAAAATAAAATAAAATAAAATAAAAGCGAAGATGGATCACGTATTCGCTTGTCTCATCCAACCTTCGTTGCATAAATAATTGATGTGAGACTGAAAAATAAATATTGATATGAAACATTACAATAAAAATAAAAGAAAACTACAAAGTCAACTGCAAATTAACATATTATTGGTCAATATATAATTCAACTCAATGACTCATTGCCTTATCGGCACGTTTTATTCAACTCTTTTCCCTTAATGGGTGGAGGCTCTAGGGCCTAAATTTGTACATCTTCATTTATTTATGAATAAAATGATTCCCTTAATTATTGTGGTAGTTAGTCTAGATTTAGTCTCTCTTATTTATAATGTAACTTTAATTTTTAAGGTTTTTAGTGAAGTGATAGATTTGATTCATAACATTACTGTTCGTTAAAACACTAGAAAATAAATGAACAACTAAGGTGATCACTGCCTTTTCAAGGCGAGGAGGCGGGGGCCTGCAAGTCCTACAACCCACACTATGAAGATCGGGATCTAATGTGGAAGATACCTCAAATTGGGTAGGTGAAGATTGAATGCGATAGATCATAGAGGTAAGAAGCCTGTCTCCAAATAGCAAGCTGAGGTGTGAAAGATTCATTCAAGATGAAGTTAGCAATTGAATAGTGGGAATGTGGGATTCATAAAAAACCTTGGGGATTGTAAAGCGGATGAGGTAGAGGTCTGGGCTACCTTGTAAGGTTGGAGGTTTGTATAGGAGAAATGATATTATTAGGTAGTGGTTGAATCTGATTTAGAGACAGTAATTGTTTAGTTAAAGGGTGGTAGTAACTCATAGAGTCCTAATCGAAATTTGATACAATCGAGGAAGCCATGAAAAATTATGTGGTAACATGTTTTATTAGAAATATAAATGGGATGGTCACAATCGAGGTTTGAAGGCCAGTCCAAGGCTTATCCTCACAATATGGAGATGGTCCTAATATCCAAAAGCAAATGGGATGTTCCTTGCTTTGATTAGAAATGTCTTGTTGACACTCGAAAGAGCTAGCTCAGTACTCTTTTTGGGGTCCCCTCTTTCAATGTTCAAAAAGAAAATTATCAATTTTTATTTAATTATTTATTGTAATACGGAATTACGGAGTGTTACTTTTGTCCCAAAAATAAATGTGGCTTGGTTTGGTCAACATAGTTCATTTTCAACTTATTGATTTTTTAAAGATATTTTATAGAGCTGTAATTAAGACTTTGACTCTTGAGCCAAGAGGGGTTTTATGTAATTTTAAAAATTGAGAATGATATTTATAAATCTAAAATTTAAAATAAAATTTTATTAAAATTAAATAAAATATGACTCAATAATGGATGGAGTGAGTAAGTGACATTAACCTAATTTTATAATCTTGATAACTTTCAATGAATTCCACATTTATGAATTTTTATGAACTTTAAAAGTTTGGATGTATTTGATGGGGCCATAGTACTTCAGGGGCTCATTTTATTGGAAAAGTATTAATCGAAGCGGAGTGTCCATTTTTATTGTCAAGGAAAGAAGGAAACATAGAGCAAAATATTATAAGAAGTGCAACCAACAAAATTCAAACTCATAATTTTAAACATAACATCACAAGTTCCAGACCATCAAACCACTCAAGATCTTGTGTATTAAAAGACATGAAGCTCCATTTATGCATGGAGTGCGCTGAAAATAAAGTAGTGGAGGGACACGTGTGTGGCCAATATTGAAGGCAACCCGATGCCGTACATTTGTCAAGCATCCGTGGCGTCTTCAACAATATAAATAGCCACACTTCCCTCCCCTTAAAAACCATCCCTTGGCTCATGCAACAAACCCCTTCTGGTCCATTGGTATGAGTTTTCTCTCTCCTGCCAGGGTTCAATTCCTAGCGGTAACATTATTATATCTATTTCATTATTAGGGTCATAGCTTGTAGCTTTTATTATTCATAGCCCATTATTTGGATTATAGTTTGTATTATTTATTATTTGGGCCCCGTTTTGGGTCAATATCTCGGGCTTTGTACATATTATTTTGGGCTCTGTGCCCTGAGCAATAATACTATTATTTTCCTACCCCCGTTTGGTACTTTCATATCAAGTTTATGGTGGATCCGGTTTCAACAAAATCATCAGTATTCAATTCAAACTTTTAGGGAGTCTTTAAAAGTCATCAAGATTTTTAAAGAGTTTTTAAAAGTCGGGTGATATTCGGTTAAGACTTTTAAAGAGTCTTTAAAAGTCATGTAGTATTCAAAAAGTTATGAACTTTTGTAGACTTTTTAATTTTAGGACTTTTGTAGACCTTTCCTTCTCAAATATAAATAATTGAAATCCAACCATCAACCCAAAGGTTTCAAAATTTTATTTCTACCAACTATGAATGTTTTCTCTATCTATTTAAACTCTATTATTTCTTCCTATTTAAACTTTATAAACATTATACCTAAATTCAATAAATTATTTTTCTCCATTATCCTATATTTTCTTCATATCATACTCTACAAAATTTTTCGCTCTCATAAAGTTTACATTATATTCTTCCTCAAATTCTAAATATTATATATATATATAATTTTTTTAATTTTATGTTGTTAGTAATTATATTTTTTAAATATTTTATTTGAATAATTATGTTTTTATAAATTTTAGTATTCAATATTGTTATGAATTTCTTATAGTAATTTTTAGTGCTTCTTAATACTCTCTCCGTCCCATTTTATGTGTCTAATTCGGTTAACGAGGCTTGACTGAAATTATTTTTAATTCAATTTTTCATAACATTAAGTTTAGTACTAGTATACAAAATCTTTATATTTAGAAACTACACTAAATGTACTATTAAAAAATTAAATTTAAAAATTAGTAAAAAATAATACAAAAATTAAACAAGAAAAAAATAGTTGTTTGACTAATAAATAGTAAGTATGGCAGATAAAATAGACAGAGAGAATACTATATAAATAATTAGTATATAGCTCTCATCATATTATGGATAAAAATAATAGTGTTGAGAATGTTGATGTGGGTGAAGAACTATATAATAGTCAGAATTTTATGATATATTATAACATGTTTTGTAAGAAAATTATAAATGATAAGAATCGAATCACTAAAAGCTTTTGAGGATGTATTCAATTTAGAATTTCAATGACTTTTATAGACTTTTTAAAATACAAAAATTGATAAAAATTTATGAATGTTTTTTATATATACTTTTATAGAGTCTTACAAAGTTTTAAAAAGTTTTGAAACAACTTTATGGAAGTCAATAAGAATTTATTAAAATCTACTCCCTCCGTCCCGAAATGGATGTCTCATTTGCTTTTTGCACGCTTTTTAAGAAATTAAAGTAAATGTGATGTGCTTTCCAATTATGCCCCCAACTTTTTCACTTTTGAAAATAAAAGCAATAAAAAAATGAAAAGTCATAAGGGTAAAGTGGGAAAAGTAGAATGATGGTGATGTTCAATTTTAGAAAGATGACAACATTTTGGGACAAACTAAAAAGGAAAGTAAGACACATAAAATGGGACAGAGGGAGTATCATTTTAATATTTTTTTAAATTTACAAAAGTCATGATTGAATACACCCCTCAAGATAAGATATGACTTCATATCAAAATTATTGTTACATGTCATCCCTAAAATTATATCTAAATTGAAACTTCATGACACATTGTTATGTTGTTAGACTATTTTTGTCTTAAAAAAAAAAACTTTGTTTATATTTACTTATTGTATGTACACTTTTTATTATATTTGCTTATCTTTTTAATTCGTGATGGGTAAAGAATATTTTTTTTTGAAGTCATAAATAATGTAACATCATAAGGAAAACATTAATTATTTGTTTGGTTCACGAGAAAATATTTTCTTGAAAGGATTTTTCTATTTGTGAGCAAAAAAATGTTTACTTTGTTTGGTTGATGTTCTTTTTTTTTTTTTTTTTTGTTGAAATATTTATGACCACTTATTTGGAAAGGTAACCGAGATGTCATCACACTACATAATAGTTGACTATGGTAAATTTATTACAATGGATAATGAATTTATTGCTTTACTTTGATATTTTACTTTCACGCATTTTAAGAGCAAAGTTACAACATGAATTCCTATATTACCTTTACATATCTTTGTTACTCCGTATATAAGAGTATTTTGGTCCTTATAATAATTATATTCCCAATAATTTAATTCTGGAGTAAATAACGAAATCAATATCTTCAATAATTTTTTTCATGAAATTTAAAATTAATTTCTTCTTATTTTTTTCCACGAATTAAACCGCATAGATGTAAAAAGAAATGCCAACAATTATTGTTGGCTATCACAATCAATCTCCCAATGAAAATAATGTGAGTTTTGTCCCGTAGGGGCAATTAATAATTACTGGGGAAAAAAAGGGTAAAAAGGATCAAACATCGATCTCATGCTGCGTTGGGGAGGCTGGAAACTGGAAAGTGAGGATAAATAATTTATATTTATAGGGAAAAGAATATATAAACATATTTGTATTTGGATGGGTGGAATTGAACTTGGAGGAATGTAGGAAAGCGAGTGTGGAATAAGATGCACTCTTCTTCTTTCTCTTTTTTTTTTTTTTTTTTTTAATATAATAAAATAAAAATGTTATTTAGATTACATATTTTATCAAAATTTTTAATATTTATTAATTAACATATAGTAATTTAAAAAAAAATTAGGTAGCCTTTATTCTAGAAAAATGAGCCAAGAATTAACTTGGAGTTAGGTTTGCAAAATAGGTTGTGAATAAAATAATATTTCGTAAAATAATTTTCTTCGCTATTTGAATCATTTTTTATTATGTAGAATAAGATATACGAAATTGGCTAATTCATTTACAATGGGAATAACTATTCCTAATAACAACCCCATGGTATACATGCAAAAACGATCTGCACATGTAATATTTATATTCAAGCCCGACCCCTATGAAGGAGCACAAATTAAAATGGACAAGGAAAGAGGCCCTAGTGAACCATCATTATTAAATGAACAAAGTGTAAGCTTTATTCTTCCCCAAAAGGTTGAATCCCAACCCCAAAGGCCCTCACATTCTGGCCCGAAAAAATATTTGTGGATGTAAATTACGATGACTCAATGGCTCAACAGACAGGGTCAAATGCCAGTGTGCACCGCCGCTGCCGAAATTTCAACCTTGATCTCTTCTTTCAAATACTGCCTACTGAACAAGTGAGCTAAACCTGTGTAAGCTTTATTCTTGACTATATATATTGTCTAACCACTCCAAAAGAAAAAAAACTCTAATTGACGAGTACGAGTGGAACCAATAATGTGTTTCGATTTCAGCTAGCCAAGCATCGGCAACTCAATGGACCATGGACTAAGTGGCAACTGCCTAAAAGGAATATATCTTTAGCAAATAAATATTTAAAAACTTCAATAATTATAATAAAAAATAACACTTTAAAATCTTTTACAGAGAATACCGTGCGATGGTTTCTTCATTGGCTACAAAAGAATATGTGACAATTGATCAACTAAATGACTATCTCACTGCTCATCAGTTCATCGATCTACACTTACAACGTAACATGCATTCCTCTGCTGGCTTCCCCACAACCACATGCAGCTCTCGTTGCTGAACATAAACTAACATAGAGGAGGTCAAGGTTGCAGTCATGACCATAGCTATGTTTCAATGTGTCAAATCTACAACAATTTTGGCCATATTGCTTTACAATGCTATATGAGGTATTCGGGGAAAACCACTCCTCAAACACACATGACTTATTCCAACGATCTAGCAACTGCAACATTCTCTTTTAACTGGTTCCCAGACATTGGTGTCACCCATCATGCTACTTAGAATCCCTCCTCGCTACAACGAGTAGAAGAATACACAACGAACGACGTACTCTTCGAGTTAGTAATGATACAAGTTTGAATATTTCTAGTATTGGGCATACTTCTATATATCCTCGCCTTCACGTGTCATATAGTTACAAAATGTACTGTATGTTGTTACCCTAACCAACTCTCTCCTATTTGTCAAACATTTCACCACTAATAATAATGTCTTCTTTGAGTTTCACCCCTCATTTTTTGTTGTAAAAGATCTCAACACCAACCAAATTCTACTTAATTAAGGGGGAAAGCTTTAGGGTACGGTCATACAAACTTTCAATACAAAACCCAGTTGCATCCATTACATCCAAAGCACCTTTAGAAGTTTGGCACAACTACATTGGTGACCCTCACTCAAGAGTCTTACACAATATACTAGTCATTGCCCAGTGTCTAAGTCCTTAAATAAAGTTCTTTTCTTTATACTGCCTATCAACTAGGGAAATCCTCACGATTTCTACTAGAAAGGGTCAATAAGTCTATTTCTCTTGTATTAGATTTGGTTTACACAAACATTTGGGGTCATCCCAATTCTATTTAATGAAAGTCATTGTTATTTTGTCATTTTTGTTGATGATTACTCTTGATATACTTGGTTCTTCCCCATGAAACTAAAGACAAATATCTATACAATTTTTCATAGATTTCAAGCACTAGTTAAACGAACTTAACAATTTTGAAACTCGTGAACTACAATTGACAACACATCAATAGTCATAGGACCAAAAATAAAATTTACTCTATTTAATACATGTATACCTGACTCAGAGCTCTTTAGTCCTTAGTGTGGTACACTATTTACCAAGTTTGAACTTTTGACTTGAGTTTACCTACCAAACTAATAGATAAAATATTTAATTATTTAAACTTTGTAAGCAATATTATACGGCACATAAATTATATATTCTTTAGTATCAAATTTCAAAATCAAAATCAGGCACAGGAATAAAATATAAACTCAAATAAACTATTTTTGATTGAAATTAAGGAATATGCAAAAAGGGCATGCTTTAGTTACAAAAAGAGTAGAAAGGCAAGACAATGAACATCTCATTCTTGACATAAAGTAGGGGATGAGACACTTCATTCACTACTTTTTCTATTCTCATTCCGAATAGCAATAAATAAATAAACAAACACTGCCTGTAACTTTTATTCTTATTCATAGGTGCTAATATAAACTGATGAACCAAACTCGCCCTAAAAAAATTTCTTAATAAAAATAACTAATCATGAACATGAACAAAATAAAAGAATCCTGATAGACCAAATTTTTGGTCGCAGGATCGGCTACAGTGGAACACTCATCCGCAACCTTAATAAATGAAGCAGGACACACAGTAATGTGCCATCAACGTATCCACTGTGACTTTGATCGCGAAGAAAGGGAACAAGTTGAGTCTTCAAGAATATATAGTTTGAAGGAGTATGTTTGACGGAGATAATGCTGGACTGTTTGTAGGGTATTTAACGAGGCTATGGTTGGATAGACATGTCGAAGATGATGCGAGAAGAGGATGTGGTGTCACATGCCGACGGCGAGGGGTTAGTTGCAGCGACAGGAGGTTAGTGACAACGATGGTTTTTTTTTTGTTTTTTTTTTGTTTGTTTTTTTTTTTTTTGTTGTTGTTGTTGTTGTAGATTTTTAGTCATGGATCGTTTGGACTTCTGACACCATATGAGAACAAAAAACAATAGTTCTGCGGATGATATTATTATTGATAAATCCATGAATTCATGATGTTTGAAGTAAGGAAGATATGTATTTATAATGATATAGGGAGAAGGAAAAGAAATTTTAGTATGTCTAGAATACAGAATCCTAATAGTTTCAACTAATAATTTAGAATTTTAATCTTTAAGATGCTTAGCACTTTGACTTCTAATCTTAAGATTCTTGTTACTTAGATGAGATCATTTCATTCATTTGGACACCTCAGTTAAATTTTAACCAGTAAATTAATTTACTTCATCAGATTCTCATAGCTAAAAAGACACTCTTTACTATTAATCTTAGGTAAAATTTCTGATAATTTATAATTATAATGAATTACCCTGCATTTCTGTGGTAAAAACAGTTGTTTTTGTGTACAATATAAACAGATGAAAATATCATTATGTTATTTTAAGTTGTATACAGTATACGTATCAAAAAGTAACTGTTCTTATCTATGAGTTTTTAATAATAGTTTTTTTAATAGTAATAACTCATTTGTTCTTATCTATTTTTATTTTATGTATAATAATAATAATAATAATAATAATAATTATTATTATTATTATTATTATTATTATTATTATTATTATTATTATTATTATTACCAAATTTTATATATAGTTCATTGTGAGAGATGATTTTATTTTTTTGAATGCTTATCATATTTATATTCATTGATCCAACTAAATATTATAATATAATTTTTGAAGTCTATTTCTTCCATGTACTAAATATTCAAATGGATACTCTATTCTTTTCCTCACTTATTCCAATTCTATATATGATTTCTTTTCCTCTCGTGAATTAAATGTGTTATAATACTATACTCTATAATAATAAAACTTTTATAACGTGTTTGGTTCATAAAAAAATATAATAAGAATTGTATTTAAAATCTATGGAAAAAAAATTAAATGGTCAGAATATTGATTCGATTATTTGGTCACTGTAATTGAATTGTTGGGAATAGTTAGTAAAAACATTTAAATTCCCCAACATAATAACAATATGTGAGGATATTATAGGAATTAACATTGTATATTTTTCCCAAAAAGTGTAAAAAAAAAAAAAATATAAAGAAGACTAAGGAATACATTTTCTTCAAATTTGAGAAATTGATTTTCTGTGAAATAAATTCTCCCATCAATCAATACAATAAAGAATTATCAAATTTGAGGAATAAAAGTTTCTCAAAAATTTACTTTCTACTAAGAGTCTAAGAGCAACACTAACAGTGAATTTTTGAAGGTTTTTATGCTTTGTTGGGGGAGGGATAAGGTGAGTTGGAGGGAAGAGATGAGAGGAGAGGAGAGAGAAGGAAAATAATTTACAATATTTATGATTTTTGTGGACTCCACAAAATAAAAAATATAAAAAATGATTTCCTCCCGTGCGCATTAGACACACAATGCACGCTCAGATGGCAAGTGCATTGATAAATACTTTTCTCTTATATTTTTTAAAAAAGAAAAAAATTGACAGGTTGTTTTTTTTTTCCTTCTTTTTCTTTTCTACTCTCGTACTCATATGTGATACCCAAAAAAAAAAAATACTACAAAAAACTCAACTGTTGGAGATGGTCTAACTAAACCGCCATTGTTTCATCATATATCATATATAAAAATAATATAAATAAAAAAAGTTAACAATTCATTTATTGCAAATAAAATAAGGAAAATGTTAACAAATATCTCAAGATATTTGTTAATAAATATTGAATGAGGTATTTAATTTAAAGAGAAGCTAGGTAGAGTTCTTGGTTGTTTTTCTACTGGTGACCCACATTGAATTTATTGTTGTAAGTCTATTTGCATTGCTCTTCCCAAATCAGTATAAAGATCACTGTGGTCTATCAGTCTATGTACTAGGTTTTTGTTTTTGTTTTTTAAATTTTCTCTCTTGAGCTGACTTTTTTTTTTGGTTGGTAAAAGTCTTATATCATTAATTAGTATAAGTACTTTTGAAGAAAAAAAAAGTCTTTTATATATATATATATATATATATATATATATATATATATTCCTCAATAATGATTCATGTCTCTCCCTCTCTTAAAAAAAATCATTTATTATATTTTGATCAAGTTTGTCTTGTTCGTAATCTGATTGATGGTACAAATATATTAAAGATTTTTAAAAAATTCTAATAAAATTTAAATGAACCAAACATCTTATTTAACTTTCTAATTTAATTCTTATGTTTCTAGGATAACATTAAATATATTGATTAGTTTTTTCTAAAAGTTATTTTTATTCATTAAAAATATTTTTATAAAAATATAATTAATGAAAGAGTACCAAACACCTTATAAAAATAACTATTGTTTCAATAGTTTGCACAATTAGACCTTCGACCAAATTTTCTCATAGAGGCTATGTTTGGCAAACATAGCTGAAAAGTAGCAGAAAGCTGAAAAACTATAAGCTAAAAGTTGAAAATGGAAGAGTTGTTAAACTAGTTGATTATGCTTAAAAGTGTTTGATAAAATTAACTTTTTGATAGGCTGATAAATGTAAAAAGACGAAAAATGATATCTTCATAAAATTTAAATAGTTTTAATTGGGAAGGGTAAAGGATGTTATTTATTTAAAATAATAAGGATAAAGATGGGAAAAAAAGTTAAGAAACTACTAGCTTATTTTTAAAACGCTACTTAAAATAGCGTCTCAAAATAAACTCTTATTTCAAGTTATACTAGCTTATTTTGAAAATATTATCATAAAAAATTTATTAATAATTTAAAATAAAGTATAAGCTCCTAAATAAGTTATGTGAAATAGTATTAGAGGAAAATGCGGTAGCCACTCCAGTAGTTGCAATACATTTGGGGAGTGTCCAAATTTCGGGAATTCCGACATTGAACGAGAAAAGCAAACGTCCGAACAATTGGGCCCATAAGTTCAGCAATTGCAATCTTTTCGTGTTTTTAATGTTTTAAATATTATTTTTAAATAAGCATTTAATACTTTTCAAGATCCATAAAAAAAATTACATTTTCATAAAAAAATATTACACATGTCAGGAAGACGATCTCACATAATTTTTTGTGTTTATTTTGTTTTATCTGGAATGTGAGAAACATTAAATATAAGAAAATGCTAGATTGCTAGATGCCCTTATATTTATTAGTTACAAAATAGTCATTTCCTTATATGACATTTCTAATGAAAAATGATATTGTTGTAGTTTTTAAAATTTAATTTTAATTTATTATTTAGCATTAATATGTTAGTTATATTGAGTGCTATAAACAAAGTTGATGTTTAAACTGGAAGATGAATTCTCTAAAATAAAAATAAAAATTGGAGAGTAGAATACTATTTTTTAAAAAGTGAACATAAAAATGAAAAATAAAAGACAAGAAGCCAATGGCCCAACTAGGGTTTGAGCCTATGAAGCTATGACTTTCTATTTGAGAATTGAGAGAACATATAATTATGTTGCTTGACCACAAGGTCTTTCAGCATTTTTAATTAACTAAATTAAAGCTAATTATTATTCTCTTAAAAAATAAAATAGGAATGTTATTATTTTATTACCCAATCAATAGCTAATTAATTAGTCATGTATTTTGATAAACATATAATGTATTTTGTACGTATGGAGAGTGCCACTAATGGAGAAAGAAAACTACATTGAGATTATCATTCTCTGCAGAAAATGATAATCCCATTGTAATTTTTTCTTCTTTTGTCCGCTCCGAAAAACTTTACCTGTTTTGTCACACTCTTTTTAAGAAGTTCCCAAACCAATTAAGCTATGAGTCTAAAATGTATGATGTCAGGATGTGTGGACCAATTTATCCTATTGGTGCAGTTATGAAAGGGAGGGCATTTTGGGGAGTGGGAGAACTTGGGCGATTCTATAAATACGGAGAAATGGAAGGCATTCTCGCCATGGAGTCTTCGGTTCATATTTCTCTCTGACCATCTCCATAGCTCCACAATCATATCTCTGAGCATTTTTAGTACCTTTCTCTCTCTCCCTCTCTCTCTTTCTTCAGCCCATCCACTGCTTTAAAACCCAAGAATTATATTTCAACTTCAAAACCCCAAAAAAGGAAAAAAAATATTTTCTTTTCTTGATCGTTATTATATTTTCCTCTGGGCAACTGAAGGAAGTGTTGCAGTGAGATCCTTCAATTCCCTCATAGATTTTCTCCAACTTCTCAAGGTTCAGGTCTCTCTCTCTCTCTCTCTCGATGCATATATACTACTGTATATATGTTTGGGTTACTTTTAGATAAATATATAGTGAAATGTGATTCTGGGGATTCATAAAGAAACTAAAACAACAGGGGATTCATAAAGAAACGATTCTGTAGTAATATAAGTTGTGTAAGTTTAAAATAACATGTATATATGTTCATAATTAAGATAGAGTGAAGTCATTAAATAAAAGCCTATAATGTGTTAGAGCATATAATATATAAATAAATATACAAATATAAATGTGTAATCTAACTATCTGCTTAAACCTTTAATTGTAGATTTTAATTTTCGTGTATTCAAAAAATAATCAATTGTAACAGTTTAGACTTTTAGTTGAGATAAAATAGATGGAGGCTTTAATTGTTTGAAGTGTCAAACACATTTTCACCACTTAAAATGGAGCTTTAGTATCCACATAAGAATAAATTAGTATGGTGAAGACTTTAATTAGTAAGTTTAATATGAGCACTTGATTAAAGAAAAAGTATTTAAGTAAATTTTTAAGGTCCGGAAAAAATGGTGGCGGCAGCCAGTGAGAGAGGAGACACGTTGTGTCGACTTTTGAGGATGTTTAATTTGTTGACACCTATACTATGTGGTCTGCATATCGCTCAGCTCGCATGTTTTGAAACTGAATATTCAAAGAATCATACCACAATTCCAATTTGTTTTGTTTCATATATATTTTTCCATTTAAGGTGCAAAAGTTCAAAATTGCCACTCATAATCAATTTACTTCTTTACTACGTATTATTATTATATTCTAATAAGTATAAAGAACCCAACATTTTGTAGGATTCTGGTTTCTTTGTGTTGTATATATATTTTCATACATACTGGCGTGCGTGGAAAAATATTATAAATTTAGAAAATTCAAATTTAAATATTTTCTATGTACTTCTTAATCTTTCAAGCAGTAGTGAACTTTGAATTTTAGTTCTCTTTTTTGGTTTTCTTTTTTAAACCATAATAAACAATTTACAACTTTTTATTTTCTCACTTTTTGTGATGGAATTGATCCCACAGATGTGGCCCAACACCTCAACAACCTTAAAATTTTATTATACATACATCCCAGGGGAAATGCGAAGATTCTTAGCATCTAGGAATAGCGTATTTTAGTAGATAAAGTTGACTTCTTTTTCTTTTTATTTTTTGAAATAATAAAGTTGACTTTTTAAACAGTTATGACAGCAACAATTAATTATTTATGAAATATATACTTTTCCTAGGCCAAGTGTTAAGTGTTGACGGTGAAAATTAATATCGATATCAGTAATATTACACAGGTAACGGTGAATATTATAAAATTTTCTTAATCTATATAAGGTAATTGTAAGAATTTTACAAAAAAGGTAACATTTGCCATTAGATCATTAATTAATACACCTCATCAGAGGATGTTAAAGTTTATCCAACCAGTATAAAAGGAACCTTTACATTGACAATTTTTTTTTTTTATCTACTGTGCAGCAGTTAGAGGAGAGGATCGAGAAATAAGGAATTTTGAATTGAGCTCAAAAATGGTTACGAATGGCACAGTTAAATGTAGCCCTATGAAGGCAACCTCTAATGGTTCATTTCAAGGAGACAGTCCCTTAGACTATGCCCTTCCTCTGCTAATTCTGCAGATATGTCTGGTGGTTGTGCTCACCCGAGTTCTGGCCTATCTTCTCCGACCACTCAGACAGCCTCGCGTCATTGCAGAGATTATTGTAAGTTAATGTTTCTCATTTTTTAGTAGTTTTAATTTGCACAAACTGTAACCCAATGTGGTAGACAAGTAAGCTCTTTTTGTGGGGAAGAATTTTCGGAGAACTCGAGTTTAATTCTCCTGAACCTTCAGCCTGAAGGGTCAAATTCAGCACTCTAAAATGTGACAGAAATAAATTTATTCTTTGAATTGGCTATTAGTTATAGTTTTTTGCTAAACATATACAAATATAGAAGAATTGAAGTTGACATGTGTTGTTTTGGGCGGCTGCAGGGAGGGGTTTTGCTTGGTCCATCGGCGTTAGGGAGGAACAAACATTTTCTGAATACGGTGTTTCCACCGAGGAGCCTAACGGTGTTAGATACCTTGGCGAATCTTGGTCTCCTTTTCTTTCTGTTTCTTGTGGGGATTGAGCTTGATCCCAAAGCGCTTCGTCGCACGGGGAAGCAAGCGTTGAGCATCGCCCTAGCAGGGATCAGCCTTCCATTTGCGTTAGGGGTGGGGACGTCATTTGTGCTCCGAGGAACAATATCGCAAGGAGTGAAGCAGGGCCCGTTTCTAGTTTTCATGGGGGTGGCACTTTCCATAACAGCATTCCCAGTTTTGGCTCGAATCCTGGCAGAGCTGAAGCTCTTAACCACCGATGTTGGGCGGATGGCTATGTCCGCCGCCGCGGTTAACGACGTGGCGGCTTGGATTCTGTTAGCTCTAGCCATCGCGCTGTCGGGGACGGGGCACTCTCCCATGGTGTCACTATGGGTGCTCTTGTGCGGGGCTGGGTTTGTGACCCTCTGCATCTTCATCGCCCCGCCTATCTTCAACTGGATGGCGCGGCGCTGCTCGGAAGGGGAGCCCGTGAACGAGCTCTACGTGTGCGCTACACTCGCGGCCGTGTTGGCGGCGGGGTTCGTGACGGACACCATTGGGATTCACGCCTTGTTTGGAGCTTTTGTGCTGGGCGTTCTTGTCCCCAAAGAAGGCCCGCTCTCAGGTGCTCTGGTTGAGAAAGTTGAGGACCTTGTCTCCGGGCTGTTCCTCCCTTTGTACTTCGTGTCTAGTGGGTTGAAAACCGACGTTGCCACCATCCGTGGGGCGCAGTCTTGGGGCCTCCTGGTTTTAGTCATCGTCACTGCCTGTTTTGGAAAGATTGTTGGCACTATTGTTGCCTCTCTCCTGTGCAAGATGCCTATAAATGAGGCTCTCAGTCTCGGCTTCTTGATGAACACCAAAGGTTTAGTGGAGCTCATTGTCCTCAACATCGGAAAAGATAGAGGGGTAAGTCAGACATTATATGTTATATAGACATTTTTAGTCCATCACTAAGTTATATGCGTGACCTGATTCTAAATTATCAAATCAGCCAGGTTATTAAGTAATACATACCAAATCAGATCAGTCACTTTATTAAGTGGGTGGCAGAAGTAGTCCACAAGAGACTAAAATTGCCGTTTTACTGATACAGTGACTAAATCTGTACTAACAGAAAAGACATGAAATACAATTTTCTCTATTATATATTTAAACTTAGACGTTTTGATGGTCACATTTGTAGGTGCTGAATGATCAAACGTTTGCTATAATGGTGTTAATGGCACTGTTCACCACCTTCATCACGACACCATCAGTGATTGCGGTATACAAACCGGCTAAAATGGCGGTGACGGAATACAAGCGGAGATCCGTAGAAAGCAAGGATTCGAGCGGGAAACTCCGAATCTTGGCATGTTTCCACAGCACGAGGAACATCCCTTCGCTCATCAATCTCATCGAGGCTTCTCGGGGCAAAGAGAAGAGGGAGCTCCGGGTCTACGCCATGCACCTCATGGAGCTCTCCGAGCGGCCCTCCGCCATTCAGATGTGCCACAAGGCCAGAAAGAACGGGCTGCCCTTCTGGAACAAGGGCGCCATCACCGATTCCAACCAGATCGTCGTCGCTTTCGAGACGTTCGAGCAGCTCAGCAAGGTATTAATTAAGGAATAATATTTCCATGCCCCTTTTTTATTATATTGATTTAGTCTAATCAGTTATATTTCCTATTCATACCAGGTGTCTATCCGACCCACCACGGCCATCTCCGCGCTGTCCAGCATGCACGAAGACATTACCCAGTGCGCCACGCAGAAGAGGGTGGCCATGGTGATCCTCCCTTTTCATAAACACCAGCGGCTCGACGGCCATTTCGAGACGACCCGGACCGAGTTCCGGCACGTCAACCGGCGCGTGCTTGAGTACGCGCCCTGCTCGGTCGGTATCCTGGTCGACCGGGGGCTCGGGGGAACATCCCACGTTTCGGCTAGCAACGTTGATTACTCCATCACCGTCTTATACTTCGGCGGCCACGACGACCGTGAAGCGCTGGCCTACGGCGAGCGAATGGCCGAGCATCCTGGTATCAGTTTACAGGTCGCCCGCTTCATATTAGACCCGGAGATATTAGGGGAAAGGGTCGCACTAAACGTGCCGCCGACCCCGAGCGCCCAAGAAACAATATTATCCGAGGACGACGAAACCTTCCTGGCGGATTTCAAGCAGAGAACCATGAAGAACAAATCCGTGAAATACGAGGAAACGATCGTGAAAAACGGCGCCGAGGCGAGCGAAGCGATTAAGGGGTTGAGTCGTTGCAATTTGTTGGTGGTGGGGCGAGTGCCGGAAGGGGAGATAGTTGCGGCGTTGGAGAAGAAGGGCGAGTGCCCGGAATTGGGAGCGGTGGGGAGCTTGTTAACTTACCCGGACTTCCCTACAACGGCTTCGGTTCTGGTGGTTCAGCAGTACCGCAGGGAATTGTCGCTAAACCATTTGAATTCGCTCAAAGATGGAGATTCATCAGATGGGGAGAATTATGATTCAGCTTGAGTATGTTGAATACTTGAATTGACTGCCTAAACTACTGCGTGCTCATCTTTTCAGTAAGATGGACATCTATCTGGGGTTTTAATTAACATACATAATATGTATACTTTTAAAAACCTACTTGTTGGTTGTGTGACTACCATTGTGTATATCAAAATTACTTAACCCTTATTTCCGAGCCTTTTCAAGCCTTTTAAACGTGTATAAGGATGATTAAAATGCTCAGCCTCTCATTGACGCAATCAATGAAGCTATAAATGCCTTAATCATGAGAGTTCATGCCGGTTTCTCGTCTCCTTCATGTCGAACTGCCTTCCACAATGGTTGACCTTATCATTGCCATTAACTTCACACTGATTATCCTCATTACTTCCCTCCTGTTGAGTGCTCGGATTACTCTTTTCACTGCTCTCTCCAGGCGGCTTCCTCCTTTACAGTCGATCCTTCTTGACTCCAGCCTTGACGACCGGTTAACTCAGCCATTCGATCTTTGACAGGCTATCTCTACTATTTTATTCGACTGGTTTTACTAACCATGTTGCTTGCTCCAACTGGCTAACTCTTTCATCCCGCACACTTTCCAGAGTGCCTCCTATACCGAACTGAGTCCTCATGTAACTGGTCCAACTCCTTCAATCATGCCATTTTCTATCCCCTCGGCCGTTTGTGTCGCTTTATTCTTCCCTCAACCGACTTGGCCACTTGCCTATGTTGCCTGTCTTTCTCGGTCTTTCAGGCTGGGGTCCATATCCTGTAACTACTAATTACCAACTAAATTATCTCAATGTTTAGTTATTTTTATATATAATATTGTATTAGTTATTTCTACTAATGCATATAATACTATATATATATAATGGGGTTCGCCCCCCCCCCCCCCCCCCCCCC